>NC_084620.1:45231438-45387180 GCF_033978795.1 Nerophis ophidion
TATATATATATATATATGTATATATATGCATATATATATATATATATATATATATATATATATATATATATATATACATATATATGATTGATTGATATATATATGTTGTAATATGTTACATTATATTTCTCTCTCTAGATCAGTAGTTCTCAACCTTTTTTCAGTGATGTACCCTCTGTGAACATTTTTTAAATTCAAGTACCCCCTAATCAGAGCAAAGCATTTCTGGTTGAAAAAAAGAGATAAAGAAGTAAAATACAGCACTATGTCATCAGTTTCTGATTTATTAAATTGTATAACAGTGTAAAATATTGCTCATTTGTAGTGGTGTTTCTTGAACAATTTGAAAAAAAAAGATGTAAAAATAACTAAAAACTAGTTGAAAAATAAACAAGTGATTCATTTTTAAATAAAGATGTCTACACATAAAAGTAATCAACCTAAAGTGCCCTCTTTGGGGATTGTAATATAGATCCATCTGGATTCATCAACTTCATTCTAAACATTTCTTCCTAAAAAAAGAAATCTTTAACATCAATATTTATCAATAAATATATTTATATAGGATTTTTGAATTGTTGCTATTTTTAGAATATGTTTTAAAAAATCTCACATACCCCTTGGCATACCTTCAAGTACCCCCAGGGGTACGCGTAACCCCATTTGAGAACCACTGCTCTAGATTATTCACCCTTTTGACTAATTGTGATATATGTATGTTATATGCGTGTGCGTGTGTGTGTGTGTGGGTGTGGGTGTGGGTGTGTGTGTGTGTGTGTGTGTGTGTGTGTGTGTGTGTGTGTAACATAATATAAAACATATAAAAATCCATCCATCCATTTTTTACGGCTTATTCCCTTTGGGGTGCCTATCTCAGCTACAATCGGCCGGAAAGCGGGGTACACTCTGGACAAGTCGCCACCTCATCACAGGGCCAACACAGATAGACGGACAATATTCACACTCACATTCACACACTAGGGCCAATTTAGTGTTGCCAATCAACCTATCCCCAGGTGCATGTCTTTGGAGGTGGGAGGAAGCCGGAGTACCCGGAGGGAACCCACGCATTCACGGGGAGGACATGTAAACTCCACACAGAAAGATCCCGAGCCCGGGATTGAACCCTGACTACTCAGGACCTTTGTATTGTGAGGCAGACACACTAACCCCCCTGCCACCGTGAAGCCCATATATATATATATATATTTATTCACACTTTTGCATTTTGACTAATTGTGATTAATTACTGTAATTCAATTGCTTGCACAATTCAAATTAACTCAAAACGTAGCCCAATATCTTGACACAAATGATTTTTTATTGTTAAAATAGGAGCCTTTTTAAATGTACAGGAGCTTATTCAGTCAAAATAAATTGTTAAATTAACGTTTGAATGCAATAATGTCCAGTGATTAATCGCATGAGTTAAAGCATAAACTTTGGTAGCCCTAATGTGTGTGTATGTGTGTGGGTGTGTGCGTGGGTGTGTATATATTATATATATATATATATATATATATATATATATATCTATATATATATATATACATATATATATATATATATGTATCTATATATATATATATATATATATATATATATATATATATAGATACATATATATATATATATATATATATATATGAATTTATACATATATGTTTATATATACATGTATGTATATGTATGTAAATATACATATATGTATATACATATTTATGTATATATACATATACACAGTATATATGTATGTATATATATACATAGATGTGTGTAAATAGATATTTATGTATTTATGTATATGTATGTATATATATATATATATATATATATACGTTTATAAAATGTATCAGAGCATCTCACCGATTTGTGAATTCATTATACCTATTAAAAATAATCCGTCAATTTTACATTTAGATATTTTATTTGATGGTGTTTACCTTATCCTGTTGATGTATTTTACATATTTGAATCCTTTCCTTTGGACAAATATTACGTTTCAACCACATCACTTCTTTTCAATAGTTTACATGTTAAACGTAGGAAAAACAAACAAGCAATAAAACAACTTATAATTTTGATAGCTTTGGTAGTCATTTTTATATATTGACCATAACACTTACACAAGTAAAAAAAAAAAAGTAGTAATAAATACTTTTTTTCATAAGAATGTATTTTTTATCAACTTTTGTAGTATACATTTTCTTTTTGTACAGACTTCAATGATGATCAATGTATAATTTAACTAAAACAAAACAACTAAATGTGTGCGTTTGTATTAATATAATCTACACATGGTTAAATATAGAATATTTAAAAAATCAAATTTACTGTACTTTTAACGGGATACTATTATTTGGCTAACCTGTTTCTTGGTATCCACTGTCCGGCGTACTGCGGATGTCCCACATGTCTTCCTCAAAGCGCGTCCCAGCATCATTTGTTGTGCCTTTTTCCTCCTGAAAATCCCCCAGAAAGTCACACTTTTCTCCCCTCAGCTTCTTCTCCTGCTTTAAATCGAGGATGCGGTCAATGGTGAAGTTGAGGGAAGAAGTCCGACTCTCTTTACTCGTCATATTCCGTAAAGACGTAGAGTTGGATGCGACTCGGGTGTTAAGGAGGATGATGATGATGCGAGCTGCATGGCCTCCTGACTGCAGCTGCAAAGAACACTATGGGGTGGGGGGGGGGACTCCTGTTTTTTGGCTATTGGTGTTGTGGGCGGGGCTTAAGGAGCAGGCCAGAGTGGCCACAACAAATAAACTATACGAGTAATGTTCTTACAAGTACAAAACCCAAAACCAGGGAAGTTGGCACGTTGTGGAACACGTAAATAAAAACAAGACTGCAAAGACTAAATATTTAATGTTCGAACCGAGAAAGTTATTTTTTTTTTTGTGTGCAAATAATCATTAACTTAGAATTTAATGGCAGCAAAACATTGCAAAAAAGTTGGCACAGGGGCATTTTTACCACTGTGTTACATGGCCTTTCCTTTTAACAACACTCAGTAAACGTTTGGGAACTGAGGAGACCGATTTTTGAAGAATTTCAAGTGAAAGTTTTTCCCATTCTTGCTTGACGTACAACTTAAGTCAGGGGTCTCAAACTCAATTTACCTGGGGGCCACTGGATGAAGGAACTAGGTGAGGCTGGGCCAAAAGAAAATATTTATTTTAAAAATCTAAGATGCACTTTTTATTGAATTCCCCTTCTTTGAATGGCTTTCCGGTCCTAGTAACATACTTGACAATTCTCGCGATCGGAAGAGTTAGGGCTGCATGTGATTCTGGGTATTTGTTCTGTTTTGTTTATGTTGTGTTTCGGTGCGGATGTTCTCCCAAAATGTGTTTGTCATTCTTGTTTGGTGTGGGTTAACAGTGCGGCACATATTTGTAACAGTCTTAAAATTGTTTATACAGCCACCCTCAGTGTGACCTGTATGGCTGTTGATCAAGTATGTCTTGCAGTCACTCACTGCGTTTATTGAAGACTAATACAACATGTGGCTGGGTGGGCACGCTGTTCGTACAGGTTGTAGAGGACGTTAAAGACAGTGCCTCCACGGTGCCCCCTAATTATTATTGTTTGGGGCAAATTTGGGAGAATGATTACCTCTGGATGGTCACTGAAAATAAGGGGTCTCCCGGAAAATCGAGGGTATACAATTGTGAGGCTGTAAACCACCATTCCATTCATGTAAAACTCGCGGGTCGCTCCAACATTAAATTTTCACATCAAGGTGCGGGCCGCGTGTTTGAGACCCCTGGCTTAAGTTGTTCAACAGTCCAGGGTCTCAGTTGTGGTATTTTACGCTTCATAATAAGCCACACATTTTAAATGGGAGACAGGTCTGGACTACAGGCAGGCCAGTCAGGTACCCGCACTCTTTTACTACGAAGCCACGCTGTTGTAACACGTGCAGAATGTGGCTTGGAATTGTCTTGCTGAAATAAGCAGGGGCGTCCACGAAAAAGACTTTGTTTGGATGGCAACATATGTTGCTCCAAAACCTGTATGCACCTTTCAGCATTAATGGTGCCTTCACAGATGTGTAAGTTACCCATGCCTTGGGCATGAATACACCCCTATACCATCACAGATGCTGGCTTTTGAACTTTGCGCCTATAACAGTCCGGATGGCTTTTTCCTCTTTGGTCGGGAGGACACGACGTCCACGGTTTCTTAAAACAGTTTGAAATGTGGACTCGTCAGACCACAGAACACTTTTCCACTTTGCATTAGTTCATGCTAGATGAGATCAGGCCCAGCGGAGCCGGCGGCGTTTCTGGGTGTTGTTGATAAATGGCTTTGGCTTTGCATAACCTGCACTTACAGATGTAGCGACGGACTGTAGTTACTGACAGTGGTTTTCTGAAGTGTTCTTGAGGCCATGTGGTGATTGCCTTTAAACACTGATGTTGCTTTTTGATGCAGTACCACCTGAGGGGTTGAAAGTCACAGGCATTCATTGTTAGTTTTCGGCCTTGCTGTGATTTCTCCAGATTCTCTGAACCTTTTGATGATATTACGGACCGTAGATGGTGAAATCCCTAAATACTTTGCAATAGCTTGTTGAGAAATGTTGTTCTTAAACTGTTGGACAATTTGCTCAGGCATTTGTTCACAAAGTGGTGACACTCGCCCCATCCTTGTTTGTGAATAACTGAGCATTTCATGGAATCTGTCTATTCTTTATACCCAATCACTTGTTCCCAACTGTTCCCCTATGGGATATTCCAAATAAGTGTTTGATGAGGACTTCTCAACTTTCTAATTTTTTTTGCCACTTAAAACATGTTGCAGGCATCAAATTCCAAATGAGCTAATATTTGCAAAATAAAGCAAAGTTTACTAGTTGGAACGTTACGTGTCTTGTCTTTGCAGTCTATTCAATTAGGTTGAAAAAGATTTACAAATCATTGTATTCTGTTTTTATTTACGATTATGCAGCTGAGATAGGCTCCAGCACCCCCCCTGAAAGGGACAAGCGGTAGGAAATGGATGGATGAACAACTTACCAACTTCACTGGATTTGGGTTTTGTATAAGAAAAAAACGCATATTATTATAATGTATAAAACCCTCAGAATGTGTGCAATCAGCATTTATTGGAAAATGGGCAAATTTGGGGTATCAAAGGGCTGCACAAACCCCTACGACATCCTCGGTAGGGCCCACACAAGGGCAAGGAAAACTCACACCCAGTGGGACGTCGGTGACAATGATGACTATGGGAAACCTTGGAGAGGACCGCATTTGAGGGTAATACCCAGATTCTTTACCGAGTCGCTTTGTTTAATTGTTTGGTTGTCAGATGTTAAAGTTGTATTATTAAATAGAGGTCGGTGTCTAGCAGGACCGATAATCAGCATTTCCGTTTTTTTGGCGTTGAGTTGCAAAAAGTTAGCGGACATCCATTGTTTAATTTCATTGAGACACGCCTCCAGCTGACTACAGTCCGGCGTGTTGGTCAGCTTTAGGGGCATGTAGAGTTGGGTGTCATCAGCATAACAGTGAAAGCTAACACCGTATTTGCGTATGATGTCACCTAGCAGCAGCATGTAGATGCTAAAGAGTGCAGGGCCAAGAACCAAACCCTGGGGAACTCCACACGTTACCTTAACATAGTCCGAGGTCACATTGTTATGGGAGACGCACTGCATCCTGTCAGTAAGATAAGAGTTAAACCAAGACAGGGCTAAGTCTGACGTACCAATTCGTGTTTTGATACGTTCTAATAAAATATTATGATCGACGGTATCGAAAGCAGCGCTAAGATCGAGGAGCAGCAATGTAGATGACGCATTAGAATCCATCGTTAGCAATAGATCATTAGTCATTTTTGCGAGGGCTGTCTCCGTAGAGTGATTTGCCCTGAAACCGGATTGAAAGGTTTCACATAGATTGTTAGACGCTAAGTGTTCATTTAGCTGATCTGCAACAATTTTTTCAATGATTTTTGAAATAAAGGGAAGGTGAGACACCGGTCGGTAGTTTACCATGAGGTCAGGATCAAGGTTAGGTCTTTTAAGGAAAGGATGAATAACCGCTTTTTTGAATGCTAGGGAAACAGTGCCAGAGGAAAGTGATAAGTTTATAATATTTAGCACTGATGGACCTAATAATACAAAGAGCTCCTTGATAAATTTCCCAGGAAGTGGGTCAAGTAAACATGTTTGTTTTATTCCATTTACAAGTTGTAACACCTAGTTACCTGTACAATGTAACTGAAATAACTGTATGGGTAACTCAATGCAGTAGTGAACACAACAAGATGCAAATTCAGCGCCCACAATGTGACGTCCCAAACCTAAAACTGTTTGCGACCGGTATATTTACGTTTATCTCTTGCACCTTTGGAAGCCTCATGGAAACTGACACAGCCTTACGCCATTTCGAGCCTCCCTACCACGAGTCGGAGTAGTGGATATCACAGTGAACCCCGTAAGATCCGACCAAAACAACCGGTGTGTTATGTACTAGGCCAGTGGTCGGATACCCAACATGTTGAAGCGCCATATTAGACTAAAAATACAAAAACAAATCTGTCTCGAAGCCATATTACATACAGAAAGTGGGTCATGAGATATAAATTGAATTATGAGGACTTAAAGGAAATTAAATGAGCTCAAATATAGCTACAAATGAGGCATAATGATGCAATATGTACATATAGCCAGCCTAAATAGCATGTTAGCATCTATTAGTTTGCAGTCATGCAGGGACCAAATATGTCTGATTAGCACTCCACATACATCAATAACATCAACAAAACTCACCTTTGTGCATTCATGCACAACGTTAAAAGTTTGGTGGACAAAATGAGACGTGGCATAAAACACGTCTTAGAAAGTCGGAGAAAGTATATACATGTAAACAAACTACAGTGAGTTCAAGGACCGCCAAAATTAGTAGGACAAAACGGCGCTCGCCAAATACTCGAATCAGTGAAGCATGTTTAATATAAACAGTGTGCTTTATAACAATTAGGGAGGTTTGAGCATGTTTATCCTCCTACAGAAACCATATTAAAACAAAAAATATGTCTTTTCCCCTCATCTTTTTCCATTATTCATAGATTTTTGAAAAAGCTCCAGAGACCCATTAGGGCGGCGATAAAGAGCCACATGCGGCTCAGGAGCTGGGGGTTGCCGACCCCCGTACTAGGCAAAGGGAAGGAGGCGACACCAAAGCAGAACTGCGGTTTAGAAGGTTTAATCCAACCTTTGATGAATGTGTGAGGTGTGTATGCTACCACTAGTGAGTGAATGCGGACGATGAGTAAAATTAACAATGTGGGATTTACCAGAGGATGCGTATAGAATGTATCTTTCATTGAAAGAGAAAGAAAGCAAGGAGACAGTCAGTAGGGAGGCAGGCAGTCGGGGGCTGGAGAGAGGCAATGATGTCCGTGTCCAAGCAGTAGTCGAGGATCGGGGAAGGCAAGCAAAGGAGGTCGCGAGGCAAGACATGATCACAGAAGACAATGTGGAAGACACAAAGGACATCAAGACAGGAAACGAGGAAAAGCACAAAGAAGGCGAGCAAGGGATGAGGGAGGGGTGCCAGACGTGATGCTTACCCAGGGGAGATCGGCTACGTTCTGGCGAAGATCTCCTGGCTTCGCTGGCATTTTATGCCGCTCTCTCCCGTCAGGACCAGGTGCACTGATGAGTGATTGCCTGCAGCCTTGTCAGTGCGTGTCCGGGCGAGCAGGCAGAGGAGGAATTGTGACAAGGGTTCGAGTTCGCGCCGTGACACGACGTCTCGCTTGCTAGCTTGTTGGCTAATAGCTAGCAAGACATGTTTGTTTTTTGTCCCCATGGAGTTGAAGAAAGGACAGTGCCGAGAAGAGGAAGTGGCGTACATCCAATAAATAGTACGACCGTAGCATTGCTAGTCAGCGCCATACAGAGGCAAAATGAGTAAGGGGCATTTAAATCACGGAGGACATTTATCCATGAAAATTTGAGGACTCTGCTGACAAAGAAGCAGCTCAAAGAAGATGCCGTAGAAATTCACTTTTTAAAGTAAATCCTGCACATGTTTACATTATTTCATTAAACTACTGTAGTTGTTTATTATATTGGATTGTTTGAGTAGTCAGGTTTCAATCCCGGGCTCGGGATCTTTCTGTGTGGAGTTTGCATGTTCTCCCCGTGACTGCGTGGGTTCCCTCCGGGTACTCCGGCTTCCTCCCACCTCCAAAGACATGCACCTGGGGATAGGTTTATTGGCAACACTAAATTGGCCCTAGTGTGTGAATGTGAGTGTGAATGTTGTCTGTCTATCTGTGTTGGCCCTGTGATGAAGTAGCGACTTGTCCAGGGTGTACCCTGCCTTCCGCCCGATTGTAGCTGAGATAGGCTCCAGCACCCACCCGCGACCCCACAGGGGACAAGTGGTAGAAATGGATGGATGGATGTTTTTGATACAAGATTCATCCTCTAAAATAGGGGTCACCAACACGGTGCCCGTGGGCACCAGGTCGCCCGTAAGGACCAGATGAGCAGCCTGCTGGCCTGTTCTAAAAAAATTTTTTTTTTTCAAAAAGATTCGAATTAGCTAGTTTTTCTCTTCATTTTTTCAAAATTAATTTTTTTCGTGTTTTCTCCTCTTTTAAACCGTTCAATTAAGTGTTTTTTTTAAATCATTTATTCTCTACAAAAAACTTTCCGTAAAAGGAAAAAAAAATGTACGACGGAATGACGGACAAAATTACCGATTTTTTGTATATGTAGATTTATTTATTAAAGGTAAATTGAGCAAATTGGCTATTTCTGGCAATTTATTTAAGTGTGTATCAAACTGGTAGCCCTTCGCATTTATCAGTACCCAAGAAGTAGCTCTTGGCTTCAAAAAGGTTGGTGCCCTCTGATCTAAAAGTTTCTTTTAAATTAAAAAATTGGAACCATCACAAATTAATTTGATTTCAATTAATTTCCGTGGGCGAGATTGATTTGAGATCCGAGTGTTTTGGCTTTTACACACAATTTTCATTAAATAGGCACTTATCATTGGCCTGGATTTAGTGCTGCATCCCTGGTCGTACTTCTTTTCAGCGCATATGTAAAAGATGCTGGCTTATCTTAGCACCAGAATGCTATTCATCCTCTCGCCACAGTAATTTGGAAATAATAATCCTAGCATGCTAACAACAAACAATGATACATTGAATGTTTTATTTATTTATTAATGTTATTTTTCATTGGATGTTTGATTTATTTATTATTAGTCTTATGGCCCTGCGATGAGGTGGTGACTTGTCCAGGATGTACCCCGCATTCCGCCCGAATGCAGCAGACCCACGACCCCAAAAGCGACAAGGGGTGGTAAATGGATGGATGGATTTTTAATTGAATGCTTTATTTATGTATTTATTATCTTTCATTGGATATTTTATATATTTGTTGTTTTTCATTGGATGCTTTATCTATTTATTCAATATTTTTCATTGGATGATTTTTTTATTCTTTTCTTATTGGATGTTTTTATTTCTGTAATATTTTTCATCGGATATTTTATTTCTTAATTATAATTATTAGAATTCTTTCATTGGATGCTTTATTTATTGATGTATTATTTTTCATTAGATGCTTTATTTATTTATTCAACACCTTTCATTGGATGTTGTATTTATTTAATTTTTTTCTTTTGAAATGTTATTAATTTTTTTTTCATTGAATGCTTTAATTATTTCTTATTTTTCATTGGATGTTTTATTTATGAATGTATTCATTTTCATTGACTGTTTTTTCTTTATCATTTTCATTGGATATTTAATTTATTATTATTATTATTATTATTATTTTCATTGGATATTTTATTTATTTTTTATTTTTCATTGGATGCTTTATTTTTTCATTCAGAATTTTTCATTGGATGTTTTATTTGTTATTTTCTTTGGATGTTTTATTTATTATTATTTTTATTCATTATTTTTCATTGGATGTTTTACTTATGTATTCATTTATTTTCATTGGATGTTTTATTAATTGTACTTAAAATGTTCAATGGCTGAGATAGGCACTCTCCCCTGTCAAGTGTGCATGTCCGGTGCTTGATTGTTTGACATCCATCCATCCATCC
Source organism: Nerophis ophidion (assembly GCF_033978795.1). Lineage (NCBI taxonomy): Eukaryota > Metazoa > Chordata > Actinopteri > Syngnathiformes > Syngnathidae > Nerophis > Nerophis ophidion. The sequence continues at coordinate 45,241,533 of NC_084620.1, forward strand.
ACCCATTTTCTACCGCTTATTCCCTTTGGGGTTGCAGGGGGCGCTGGTGCCTATCTCAGCTACAATTGGGCGGAAGGCGGGGTACACCCTGGACAAGTCGCCACCAAATCGCAGGGCCAACACAGATAGACAGACAACAATCACACTCACATTCACACACTAGGGCTAATTTAGTGTTGCCAATCAACATATCCCCAGGTGCCTGTCTTTGGAAGTGGGATGAAGCCAGAGTTGAGGACATGCAAACTCCACACAGAAAGATCCCTAGCCCGGGATTGAACCCTGACCACTCAGGACCTTCGTATTGTGAGGCAGACGCAGTAACCCCTCTGCCACTGTGAAGCCTCGATTGTTTGAAAAGAAAGTGAAATGAAGAAATTGTGGATAAAAGAGGAAATGTCACCTGGACAGTTTTTGATGTTTTTAAAGGGGACCCGCAGTCAGACCAAGGTGGTCTGACAACACCGCTGCAACTTCCTGCCACAAGACCTGCAGAAAATAGTCCTTCTCAGGTTTCTCTGTTTACATTTTCACACTTCGCACTATTTTTTTACACTCTATCAAAGCATTTCGTACATATTCCTTATTTTTAAGATCTTATAGTCAAGTGTTTGATTTGATTTTAATATTTTGTCGACATTACTTGAGTTTTCATGTTTGTGTTGACATTTCCATGATAGTTGAGGGATTATAATCAGAGGAAGTTACATTTGAATTAATACATATTTTCTCATTAAAAAAGATATAAAAATTTATAGATATGCACCAATACAACACTGATATCGTGATACAGTTTTCAGCGGTATCACCCAGCCTTCCACAAAAAGTACTTCAAATTGGTGCTGGTATCGAATCCAAGGTTCCCTGGAATTAGTACTGTATGTCTTTTCCATGAAGCCCACACTGTTTTATTTTAGTACTTACTACTAGACAACAAGAAGTCATTCATGACAACAATAATACAAAATTCATCTGTACCAAACCGCATGTGTGTATACCTGCTGGTCTCTTGTATGCAGTGCTGCCACCTGCTGGTCTCTTGTATGCAGTGCTGCCATCTGCTGGTCTCTTGTATGCAGTGCTGCCACCTGCTGGTCTCTTGTATGCAGTGCTGCCATCTGCTGGTCTCTTGTATGCAGTGCTGCCATCTGCTGGTCTCTTGTATGCAGTGCTGCCATCTGCTGGTCTCTTGTATGCAGTGCTGCCACCTGCTGGTCTCTTGTATGCAGTGCTGCCATCTGCTGGTCTCTTGTATGCAGTGCTGCCATCTGCTGGTCTCTTGTATGCAGTGCTGCCATCTTCTGGTCTCTTGTATGCAGTGCTGCCATCTGCTGGTCTCTTGTATGCAGTGCTGCCACCTGCTGGTCTCTTGTATGCAGTGCTGCCACCTGCTGGTCTCTTGTATGCAGTGCTGCCACCTGCTGGTCTCTTGTATGCAGTGCTGCCATCTGCTGGTCTCTTGTATGCAGTGCTGCCATCTGCTGGTCTCTTGTATGCAGTGCTGCCATCTGCTGGTCTCTTGTATGCAGTGCTGCCATCTGCTGGTCTCGTATGCAGTGCTGCCATCTGCTGGTCTCTTGTATGCAGTGCTGCCATCTGCTGGTCTCTTGTATGCAGTGCTGCCATCTGCTGGTCTCTTGTATGCAATGCTGCCACCTGCTGGTCTTTTGTATGCAGGGCTGCCACCTGCTGGTCTTTTGTATGCAGGGCTGACATCTGCTGGTCTCTTGTATGCAGTGCTGACATCTGCTGGTCTCGTATGTAGTGCTGCCACCTGCTGGTCTCTTGTATGTAGTGCATTGATTGATTGATTGATTGATTGAAACTTAGATTGCACAGTTCAGTACATATTCCGTACAATTGCCCACTAAATGGTAACACCCCAATAAGTTTTTCAACTTGTTTAGGTCAGTGTCCACGTTAATCAATTTCATGTTTGGTTTAGGAGTTAGCCCTGCAACAAGTTTTTATTGCTTCAACTGCATTTTCTCCGGATTCTAAGTGTTAATGTCATATTAAGGTAAAAACTAGTTTTTGCGTTTGCAAACCTTATAAAAACCTCACAAACACACATGAATACAGGCACTATTAGACATATTGCATGTTTGATTTAGGAGTTATGCTTGAAGCTATTTTTTTTTTGCTTCAAACACGTTTTCTCCAGATTCTAAGAACGTTACTGTAAAAACATTTATTTTCTTTTTTATACCTTACAAAAGCACATTTCTAGTAAAACTCACGAAGACACATTAATACAGGCATTATTAGATATATTGGATGTTTGGTTTAGGAGTTATGCTTGAAACAACTTTGTATTGCTTCACACACATCTTTGGATTCTAAGAACATTATTGTCCTATTGAGTTAAAAAAGAAATTGTGTTTGCAAACCTTACAAAAAGCACACATTTCAAGTAAAACTCACAAATACATATTAGTACAGCCATCAATAGGCACATTTCATGTTTGGTTTAAGAATTATCCTTGAAACTATTTTATTGCTTTAAACAAATTTTGTCTGGATTCTAAGAACATTACTGTGATATTGAGTAAAAAACAAATGTTTGCGTTTGCAAACCGCACATGTTTCTAGTAAAACTCACAAAGATACATTAATACAAGCATATTTCATGTTTGGTTTAGGAATTATCCTTGAAACATTTTTTTATTGCATGCAACTCATTTTTTCCGGATTCTAAGAACATTACTGTCATATTTGAGTTAAAAACTAATTTTTGCGTTTGAAAACCTTACAAAAAGCACACATTTCTAGTAAAACTCCCTAAGATATATTAGTGCAGGCATTATTAGAAATATTGCATTATTGGTTTAGGAATTATCTTAGAAACATTGTTTTATTGCTTCATACGCGTTTTCTTCAGATTCTAAGAACATTACTGTCATATTGTGGTAAAAAAAATGTATTTCTTTTTGAAATCTGACAAAAGCATGTTTTTTTATTTAAAATCACAAAGACACATGAATACAGGCATTATTAGACATATTGCATGTTTGGTTTAGGAGTTATCCTTGAAACAATTTTGTATTGCTTTAAACGCATCTTCTCTTTATTCTAAGAACTAGGGGTGTGGGAAAAAATCGATTCGAATACGTTGTGCGATTCAGAATAGATTCTCATTTTTTAAAAATCGATGTTTTTGTTTTTTTTAATCAATCCAACAAACCACTACACAGCAATACCGTAAGAATACAATCCAGTTCCAAAACCAAACCTGACCCAGCAACACTCAGAACTGTAATAAACAGAGCAATTGAGGAGACACAAACATAACACAGAACAAACCAAAAGTAGTGAAACAAAAATGAATATTATCAACAACAGTATCAATATTAGTTATAATTTCAGCATACCAGTGATTAAAAATCGCTCATTGACATTATCATTAGATATTTATAAAAATTAAAAAACGAACAATAGTGTCACAGTGGCTTACACTTGCATCGCATCTCATAAGCTTGACAACACACTCTTTTCCAATATTTTCACAAAAATAAAATAAGCCGAATTTTTGGTTCGTTTAATAGTTAAAACAAATTGTAAAAACTTTATAAGACATTGTCCTTTACAATTATAAAAGCAGTTTTTTTTTTTTTTATCTACTACTCTGCTTGCATGTCAGCAGACTGGGGTAGATCCTGCTGAAATCCTATGTATTGAATGAATACAGAATCGTTTTGAATTGGAAAAATATCGTTTTTGAATCGCGAATCGAAACGAAAAAAATCGATACATTATCGAATCGTGACCCCAAGAATCGATATTGAATCAAATGGTGGGACACCCAAAGATTCACAACCCTACTAAGAACATTACGGTCATATTGAGTCAAAACAAATTTTTACGATTGCAAACCTTACAAAAGCTCATGTTTCAAGTAAAACTCACAAAAAGACATTAATGGGGTAAAAGAACACAGAACAAATGTTTGAAAATCAGCTTTTATTCCAAAAGCATTCAAATGTTTTGAACAATGCAATGGACAAAAGCATACAATAAGTAACAGTTTTCACGGGACATACTGTGTAACCCTAACAGTCACAACCAAAAACAAAAATTACAAATCAACAAACACAATGCAATTGTAACGTCATTTAACATTTCCAACAAAAAAACAAGCGCTCCAGGTTTACTTCAAGTGCGTGTAAGGGTGGTGATAAAAATATACAGATGATATTTCAATCAAACATTGATAAATTATTGGCTAATCATGAGTGCACAGCTACATACTGTATGGATTGAATGATTTAAAGAAATAAATACAACAAAACCAAAATATGAACACAAATGGGGAAGCCTTTGTTTATTTACACATTTATAAACAGTGCTACAACTTTAGGAAAATACTGAAGTGTTTCACTGACAAACACAAACATGAATTGTAAGAACATGGGCATGCGTCCCCATAAAGAAAACAATAAATGACAATAGTGTTTCTTAAAGGGGAACATTATCACCAGACGTATGTAAGCGTCAATATATACCTTGATGTTGCAGAAAAAGGACCATATATTTTTTCAAACGATTTCCGAACTCTAAAAGGGTGAATTTTGGCGAATTAAACGCCTTTCTGTTTATCCCTCTCTGAGCGACGACGTCAGAACGTGACGTCACATCGGTACTCAACGCCATTTTTCCCTACCACATCACACGCATAGAGTCAAATCAGCTCTGTTATTTTCAGTTTTTTCGACTGTTTTGCGATACCTTGGAGACATCATGCCTCGTCGGTGTGTTGTCGGAGGGTGTAACAACACGATCAGGGACGGATTCAAGTTGATTTACGTAGAATGTGCATCAATTAGCGCGGCATGCTAATCGATGCTAACATGCTAGGTAGGCTAGCTGTGTATACATATTGCAGCATTACGCCTCATTTCTAGCTATATTAACATCCAGCCTTTCCCTCCATCCGCATTTAATGCCAAACAAACACTTACCAATCGACAGATTTAAGTTACTCCAGTGTCAAGAGATGCGAAAGTCCCTCGTTTTTTTTTTACCGGCGATGCTACGACAGAGATGGCACAGAGATGACAAGAATGTCTGGATAGCAGATGCATTCCCAACGATAAAGTCAACGAAATCACAAAGGTGACTTTTGTTGATGTTATTATGTGCTAATCAGACATATTTGGTCACGGCATGACTGCCAGCTAATCGATGCTAACATGCTATTTAGGCTACCTGTATGTACATTTGAAACTATATTTACATCTAGCGTCTCCTTCCACCCACATTTAATGCGAAACAAACACTTGCCAATCGACGGATTTAAGTTGATCCCGTGTCAATGTGAAAGTCCTGATCGGTTGGTCTGCACATTTTACCGGCAATGCTAACGCAGACATGCATGCCCGAATAGCGTCAATAGCTATTCCCTCAATAGCTTCAGTTTCTTCTTCAATTTCGTTTTCGCTATCTGCCTCCATACTCCAACCATCTGTTTCAATACATGCATAATCTGTTGAATCGCTTAAGCCGCTAAAATCCAAGTCTGAATCCGAGCTAATGTCGCTATAATTTGCTGTGCTATAAGCCACTTGGAACTGATTTTTATTATTTAACTGGCACGTCCACACATAGAGCCCTATGGGTGCTTGAACCCCTGCCCTTTTTTGCCTCGTCCTAAAAAGTGCCCTCTGCCTGTGTGTGTGTTTTTTTTTTTTTCTTTAAACAACATTAATAAATTCCTGTTGGGATGTAAAAAAACAAAACAAAACAAAAAACAGCGGTACAAAAACTCCACGTCTTGTTGTAATACCGGGTTGTTTGAGCCTGCCGCTTCCGACAGAGAGAGGGAGAGAGGGCGAGTGAGTGAGTGAGAGAGAGGAGAGAGAGCCAACTGCGTCCCTGAGGACACGTGACAGTGGAGGTACTTGAACCTGTGAGTTATGGTCTACTCGCCGTCCACTTATTCAGCATCTAATATGGGTAATATTTCAGAACAACGCTGTATTATTCTATTATTCAATGTGTCAGCTTCTGTTTTTGCCGGACGTCGGAGCACAGCGCATCAACTGAGCACGGCACATCAATTCCGCACAGAGCAGAGCAGGTCGTGCGGGACAGGAAGTAGTGTACAAAATACAAAAACAAACACCGGGTTAATTTTCTAAATAAAATGCACTGTGTTTACGGCGGATCACATTTCTCTCACAGTAGAGGTTTAGATATAAAGTTGTATTGCGTTTCAGTTGTTTAGTCTGAGCATTAAGTGAGAAAGACCGTAAGTTACAACTTGATGGTGTTTATATCAAGTTAAGGGAAGAAGGACAGATTTTCACATTTAAGTTTTTTCCATTTGGGTATTTATTTATTTAATTTTTTCGAAGTTCATGTTGCACTGTTCAATGTTCAATATTAAAGTGCTTATCTTTAACAATAAATAGCCTAACAATAAACCAGTGTTTTGTTGCTTTTCATGTCTTCCAGGCCTATTATAATGTGAATTAACTCATTATGACAATAATATGTTGACACAAAAGAAATGGCAATCACTTTTACCTACAAAGGACACACAGCTAAGTAGTTAGCTTCCTATTAGCAAATGTAATTTTATATTAATTTCCATATTGTGTAAAGGACCAGAAAAAAACATTTCCTGCTCTTTTCTGACGTTGAGCCCCTGCACCTATATAATCATGTGCAAGTCCCTGGGTTTTAACCCTTCTGAAATTGTGATAATGTTCCCCTTTAAATTTTCGTCACGACTTTTGTGAGCGTGAGACTGGTGGGTGTGTAGATTCATGTTTGTGCCAGTGTTTCATTTAAGACCTCCACATGAGACGACAACAAGCGTCTTCAAGCTTGACAAAGTTGTGACATTCCCCATTCTGGTCACATTCACATTTGGCATGTGTGTATTTGAGATCTCAACATGCGCCATCTTTGTTACTGTATCCAACATCTCGACTTTTGAGTTTCACCTTTTTTGTGTGGGGAGAACAGTGTTTTGAAGTGTGTTCAAAATTCTGACATTTCACTGTGGAAAACACCAGTCCGGGTTTTCTTCCCACGTTAACACGTTACGGGTTTGTGAAGCGTCCCACATCTTGACGTGGAAAAAAATATATCATCAGTCATTTACGTGCAGGACTTCAGAATTGTTGAAGGCCGATAAGTCACTGATGACGTTGTTTCCTCGTCATAAATAAAAACACATGCATGTCTAAAAGTCTCATCTCCATGCTCAAAAACTTTGAAGAAAAATGCAAAGCGTGTTTCACAAAATGCCAGCGAAAAGGTCCTGCACCGATTTTTGCCTTGATAAGGGTCTAACTTGACAGGAAGTACAACACCTGATTTTCGGATGAATCGCAAGTCTTACTTGTAACAATTCTTAATTAAAAAGATTTAAAAAAAAATAAAAATAAAAATACGCCCAGCCATTCTGACTAATCATATTGTTGATGTAGATCAGGGATATCAAAGTCAAGAACCGCGGGCCGGACTTGGCCCGCGAATTAATTATCTATGGCCCTCGGGATGATATTTGATCGGTATTAGAACCGGCCCGCGTGTTTTGCATGCACCAATACTCCATCAGTGTTGGGGCTAGGGACCCCATCAAGTCATCAAAATGGGGTTCCACAGTACATTTCTGGGGTCCCACTTTTTTGTTAGCGTTTTGAAAACTAATGATAAATGTATGCATTATCCTGTTATATCTCACATTCTATATTGTGTTTTGGAAAAAGGCTGTCAAACATTAATTAATTCACAAAACAAATTAAACAAAAGAATAACATTTTTTATGCATATGTAAAAGTTATAAACATTCATTCACTTTCTTCTTTCCTTCATGGATCTAAACTTTACCGCTTTTTTTCTATATTTTCATTGTAATATTTTCAGAATGTGTTTGTTCTATTTTTGGCCAAAGTAAGACGAAAGAAAACAATCTGAAGTTGTCTTTATTTTTTTGTTTTAAAGCCATGAGTTTAATAGTCAGGCCCGCTTGTCCACAGATTTTCCTACATGTGGCCCCTGAGCTAAAATGAGTTTGACACCCCTGACGTAGATGATCTATATCTGCTGTACAGATTTACTTTAGAAAAGAGAAGTGTTGGATACTTTTTCTGTTGCCTTATATGCATACTTGCCAACCTTGAGACCTCCAAATTCGTGTAAATATTTTCAACCTCATATATATATATACATATACATACATACATATATATGTGTATATACATATATGTGTGTGTATATATATATATATATATATATATATATATATATATATATATATATATATATATATATATATATATATATATATATAAATAAAGTAATCAGTTCATGAATGAGTATATTGTTCGGCCACCGTGTTCAATAGAAAAAGCTGATCTAAAAAAATTTGCAGGCAGAATACCCCTTCTCCTTCGAGCTGTCTTGGATGAACTGAAATAATTTTTTCCAATCATTTTGGAACTTGCCAGCGTACTTCTTCTTCTTACTCGTCGTACCCATGTCTCTTCTTCGTTCTTCTGCTTTGTCTCTGTTATGTTGTCGGCCATTACTACTGGCTGTAGTTTTGGTGCAATGCATGATGGGAATCCGGATGTTGTGTGTCAGTGTATTAACGTGCCAGCTGGAATAAACACACGCTAAGAAATAGCTCTGTGCCAGCCTACTTTATGGGTTACAGATAAACCTATGGATAACGGAGACATATATAATAGTCTCCTTTTCAGGTGAGAGAGGACGCTAAAGGTAGTGCCTTTAAGGCCCGCCCCTAATATTGTTGTCCGGGTGGAAATCAGGAGAAACTAAGGAGGATGGTTCCCCCGGGATATTTTCGGGAGGGGCACGGAAATTGGGGAGGGTTGGCAAGTATGCCTATTTGTATTTGACTTTATTGAAAATTTGGGTAGAATTTTATTCAACAAAACCCGTATTTTGAAAAAGTATCGATCAGAGCTGTTCTGTATTTAAATCGTATAACTATGGCCCCGGGAGGGCGGTGGAAGAGTGGCCGTGCGCAACGCGAGGGTCCCTGGTTCAATCCCCACCTAGTACCAACCTCGTCACGTCCGTTGCGTCCTGAGCAAGACACTTCACCCTTGCTCCTGATGGGTGCTGGTTAGCGCCTTGCATGGCAGCTCCCTCCATCAGTGTGTGAATGTGTGTGTGAATGGGTAAATGTGGAAGTAGTGTCAAAGCGCTTTGAGTACCTTGTAGGTAGAAAAGCGCTATACAAGTACAACCAATTTACCATTTATCTGGCACGTAATTTTACTAAAAAGTATTGGTTTTATATTGAGAATCATTATGAATCGGGAAATGTTTTAGAATCGAGAATCAATTCTAAATCGAATTGTTACCCTCAAGAATAGAATCGTGTGGCGCCCAAAGATTCACCACCCTACTAACCGGGTGAGATTTTCAGAATTATACGTAATAATATGCTACTTAACCATGTTAAAAGCACACAAATCAAGAAAAAGAAGACAAATCCAAGCAAGTCCAACTCTCCTTTTCTACTCTACTTGGATGTCCTGGCCCACATTACAAGGATGTGTCAGTGTGACGAGTCGACGTCAGAAAATAAACGCCATTGTGCCTCGTAAAGGGGAACATTATCACCAAACCTATGCAAGCGCCAATATGTATACCTTGATGTTGCAGAAAAAAGACCATGTATTTTTTAACCGATTTCCGAACTCTAAATGGGTGGATTTTGGCAAATTAAACGCCTTTCTGTTTATCGGTCTTTTAGCGAAGACGTCAGAACGTGACGTCACCGAGGTAATACACCCGCCATTTTCATTTTCACATTACAAACACCGGGTCTCAGCTCTGTTATTTTCCGTTTTTTCGACTTTTTTTTGGAACCTTGGAGACATCATGCCTCGTCGGTGTGTTTTAGGAGGGTGTAACAACACTAACAGGGAGGGATTCAAGAAATCTGCCGCCAGACCCCCATTGAATTTGCCAGAGTGTCTGCCAGCGATGCTAAGACAGACATGGCACAGAGATGTATGGATAACCTGCAGATGCATTTGCAACGATTAAGTCAACGAAATCACAAAGGTGAGTTTTGTTGATGTTGTTGACTTATGTGCTAATCAGACATATTTGGTCACGGCATGACTGCCAGCTAATCGGTCCTAACATGCTACGCCAATCGATGCTAACATGCTATTTACGCTAGCTGTATGTACATTTGAATACTAGATACCCACATTTAATGCGAAACAAACACTTACCAATCGACGGATTTAAGTTGCTCCAGTGTCACAAGATGCGAAAGTCCTGATTGTTTGGTCCGCACATTTTACCAGCGATGCTAATAGGGCAGCCATGCTATGGGCCACTTCATTAGGTACACCCATTTTATGGCCGAATAGCGTCAATAGCTATTCGCTCAATAGCTTCAATTTCTTCTTCAATTTCTGCCTCCATACTCCGACCATCTGTTTCAATACATGCGTAATCTGTTGAATCGCTTAAGCCGCTGAAATCCGAGTCTGAATCCGAGCTAATGTCGCTATATCTTGCTGTGGTAACAGCCATGTTGTTTGTATTGGCAGCCCTGTATGACGTCACAGGGAAATGGACGGGTGGATATAGCGATGGTGAAAATCAGGCACTTTGAAGCAGTTTTTCGGGATATTCCGGGAGGTGTAAAAATTTGAAAGAAACTTCGAAAAATAAAACAAGCCACTGGGAACTCATTTTTATTGTTTTTAACCCTTTTGAAATTGTGATAATGTTCCCCTTTAAGGCCGACTGGTCTGTGCAAGCCCTGGTGCAAACACATCACACAATTACTCCAAAGGTTGGAATGGAAATGTTGCACAGTCTCTTTAATTGGCATGGATCTGATTGACTTTTACCTAAATGGTCTGGTTCGATTTCTCCCGCAAAAAACTTAAATGTTGAAAAGGTCAAACAAGTAACGAAAGAAGACGGTTAACTGTGTTTTGTCCCGAGACTCTCTGGCACACCAGAGCAAGTGATCCGTACCACGGCGCTGAATAGCATTCAGTCGTACGGCAAACACAAGAATTCCTCCACAGTGGAATGGCAAAAACACAACTATGTTATCAGCATGAAGATCATTTCATCTTAAAACATGTTACAATCTGCGTGTAGTGCATTGGGATCCATACTTGTCGCGGTGTAGGTGAGCAGTGGAGTCATCCGTCCTGCTCTTGACGTCCTCATGGAGGCCTCAAGTCCAGGAGCTGAGTTCGTAAAATCCGCTTAACCAAGACAAAAAAAAAGAAAAAAATCCTTCAGCAATTTTTTTTTCCTTCGTCTTAAAAAGTGCTCTTCAAAGGTGTTTTTATATTATCGTATCTGTTTAACATTTTGGTAAATTTTTTTGTGGCTATAAGAAATAGTGCCCCGTTAACTGGATAACACTTCAAAAAGTCTAACTGTACCTGAGATTTAAAAAAATATGCTATCTCTTGAAGTTAAACAAAGTGTGAGTTAATAACAGTACTATACTTAAATAATATTTCTACAGGTTGGACAAAACTCAGATTTTTGTGCAAAACACATCATTAGGCATGGGTACAGAATTTAGTTCTTCTATAGGTACTACTGGGTAACAATTAGCGTAAAACCAAACGGTACCACATTTTGATACACTTGTCGGGCAATCGAGCACTCAAAAACTCATAGCGGACTCAAACGGGCACCCTCGAGGTAGTGTTGCCATTTTTTCATGTCAAAAAATTAAAGGAAGCATGCCCGATAGAAAGCGCTTTAGCTTGATACTAATTTACATAGGCTATGGCATAAACATACTACTCATTAGCATCAGTAATTTTACATGGCAAATTCAACAATTCCAAATTTGGTAATTAAAACCACAACTAAGCTGCATGTTACATTCAAAACAGCTGGTGTGTAAAAAGTACAATACTTACAGTATAAACACTTTGTAGGCTCAACTGAAAGACAAATTTCCTGACTACAGAAACATGCTGAAGACAAACCGAAATGAATGCAAACTTGCTGTGATATATCCACTCAAAGAGAAATTTATCTGGAGTTTTGCTGGCTTTATTTACAAGGTCCTGACAATTTCATTGTTCTCATTTATAGTCTGTACACTATCGCCACCCAGTGTCCTGGAATTATAAATGCACGCAACGTCTACAATGTAATAGTTACAGATGAGACTGGAAGAAAACAATACATAACTGGACAGCACAGTATGAAATTTTAGCGTATTTTCCGGACTATTGGGCGCTCCGGATTATGAAGCGCACTGCCGATGAATGGTCTATTTTAGATCTGTTTTCATATATAAGGCGCACTGGATTATAGGGCGCATTAAAGGAGTCATATTAATTTCAATTTTATTTTATAACATTGCAATGTTACTATCAATTTACCATATTTTCCGGACCATAGGGCGCACCGGATTATAAGGCACACTGCCGATTAGCGGGTCTATTCAGGTCTATTTTCATACAAAAGGCGCACCGGATTATAAAGCGCATTAAAGACACTCCCTTGTGGTGTACATAACATGTAATGGTGGTTGTTTGGTCAAAATGTTGCAGAAATGATGTTCTACAAATCATCTTCTAGCATCTTCTGACAGTCGCTTCCGGATGCGCCGTTTTGTATGATTTAAGTGGCTCACCTTCGGCAGTATCTTCTCCCCGTCATATTTGTTGTAGCGGTGTAGCGTGCAAGGACAGGAGTGGAAGAAGTGTCAAAAGATGGAGCAAACTGATTTAATGACATTCAGACTTTACTTCAATCAATAACGAAGCCGCATCTCCTTATTGGGAAACAACTCAGGAATTGTGTCCCGTGAAAAACAATCCGACCAGAACTCTCTAATGACTAAAGTTCCTTGGGTAAATAATGTAAACTCACTACACCGGTATGTTTTAGCGCTTTCATGGCGAGTTTACTGACAGATATAAGTAAGAACTTTACACTACTTTATATTAGAAATGGCAACAGCAAAGGATGAATGTCCCATAATAAAAACAAAAAAAATAGAGAGAAAAATAAGAAGTTTATCGACTACAAGGTCGCACGGACTACAAAGGCTGACGCGCGCAATTTTTCAAGATTTATGCAGATCGCAATTACAGATTAGCAGATACCTGAAGATAAGCAAAGTTGCTTTTGCAAAATATTGCGAAACATAACACCAGATAATGTCTTACCTTATACACAGATCAAAATAATATTCGTATGTTTAATCAATCAAGCGGTTCGGCTTCATAGCCTACCAAACTCGTGCTAAAAGATTTTGATAGTTTTTGAGCGCTGTGCTATATTTTCAATGGAAAATACAGCACAAAAAGAGCCACATTGCCATCATATTACACTCTACACGTATCTCTTTTGTTTGACTGCCATCTACTGGTCACACTTATCATTACACCACGTACCAACAAAAATGCTTTGAGGACTGTAGGCAAAACCAGAATTATTCCGTAAATCACTAAAGAAAAAAAACGATTTTAAATGCGCCTTACAGTCCGGAAAATAAGGTAAATATAAAAACATTTAGTACCGCACGAACACACACAAAACACAGAAAATTGGTACTGTTATCGATTGACAGGTACCGGGAATCGATGCTGTATCAGTTCAATTGCGAAAGGTACCCATCCCTATGGGTCAGAGAACAGTCTGGGTCGCAATAAAAATGTGTTCGTCGTAGGTCTGGGCGATATGGCATTTTATTAATATCTCAATATCGTTGGGCCATATCACGATACACGATATATATCTCAATATTTTTGCCTTAGCCTTAAATGAACACTTAATGCATATACCGTATTTTTCGGACAATAAGTCGCAATTTTTTTTTCATAGTTTGGCCGGGGGTGCGACATATACTCCGGAGCGACTTATGTGTGAAATTATTAACACATTACCGTAAAATATCAAATAATATTATTTATCTCATTCGCAGAGGAGACGAAGAAAATGTCAGCAATCGTCACACACACACGTCAGCTATCGTCACATACACGTCAACCAATAAGAACTCGGCGGGGGAAGGTAATGGCAGAAGTGCATTGTGGGTCATGGAATGTTAACTGCTATATGCTACTGCCGTAGCTATTAAAATTGATCATTTCATCTTTGGCGGTAACTTAGAAAAACTGAGAAGGGCTAAACAAAAATGGCACCGAAAAGGAAATCATGTACTGCAGATTACAAGCTGGATGTAGTGAAATATGCAGCAGAAAACAACAAGAGGAAGCGGTGCACACCTTTGGAGTTGGCAGAGTTGTTTAGAAGCAACATCGAGGAAGAAGATTTCATCGGATTTATCGATTAGGAGTGACAGATTGTTTGGTAAACGTATAGCATGTTCTATATGTTAGTTATTTGAATGACTCTTACCATAATATGTTACGTTAACATACCAGGCACCTTCTCAGTTGGTTATTTATGCGTCATATAACGTACACTTATTCAGCCTGTTGTTCACTATTTATTTATTTTAAATTGCCTTTCAAATGTCTATTCTTGGTGTTGGATTGTATCAAATAAATTTCTCCCAAAAATGCGACTTATACTCCAGTGCGGCGTATAAATGTTTTTATCCTTCTTTATTATGCATTTTGGGCCGGTGCGACGTATACTCCAGAGCGATTTATAATCCGAAAAATACTGTAATCACACCAGTATGATGATTCTATGTGTCTACATTAAAACATTATTGTTCATACTGCATTAATATATACTCATTTTAAACTTTCATGCAGAGGGCAATCCCAACTAAGTCAATTGACCAAAACTGTGTTTATTAAACAGTTATTAAGCAGTGGCACATTCATTTAATTTCCAAAACAAAGTGCAAGATTGTCAGAGTCATTTTAAAACAAGCAATTAGTGCACTTTTGTGCATGATGTCACTATGATGACTTATCAAAACAACACAAAATTAAAGTGCACTTTTTGTACAGAGCGCCACTACAATAGTTTACAACAAATAAAGTGCACTTTTGTGCATGATGTCACGCAAGATATTTCAAGAACGGTCAAATACAAATGAGCTGCATAATAGGAAATCAAACGGTGTACGTCCTTCGTTCTGTGGTAGGTTTCTGCGGACGTTAACTCCTTCTGTTGATTTTTTTTTCATACAGTGTTGATCTGGAAATTGTTGCTTCTGCATTAAGTGGGTGTGGCACCAAAAGGAGATGTTGACATGCACAGTTTCAAGCACTCTTCATTCTCTAGCACAGGGGTAGGGAATCTATGGCTCTAGAGCCAGACCTGGCTCTTTTGATGACTGCACCTGGCTCCAGATAAATCTTAGCTGACATTGCTTAACACGGTAAGTAATTAATAATTCCGCTGGTAATCACAGTGTCAAAAATAACGTTCAAAATATAAAACATTCTCATGCATTTTAATCCATCCATCCGGTTCCTACCGCAACTGTTCAAGAAGTCGCATTACCGGTAAAAATTATTTTATTTATCGTTGGTTTGCTTCAGAATAACAATGTTATTAAAACGTATAAGAGACTTATAATACTCTAGAAATGTTGGTCTTACTTAAAACTGCACACCTTTACTTGTATTCAGTGTTAAAAAAATATATTATATGGCTCTCACAGAAATACTTTTTAAAATATTTGGCTTGTATGGCTCTCTCAGCCAAAAAGGTTCCCGACCCCTGCTCTAGCGGGTGACTTTGCAAATGATTCTAAATATCAGCAGTGCTGCTACTTTTTGTTACAACGCTTTTGCCGCATAATTGTTCAACATGTTCCCGCTTGAAGCCAAACCACCCCCAGACGATACACTCCGTGCTGTTTTTCTTGGTAATTAATTCTTCCTTCATTTGTTACCAGATTCGCACCTTCTCCCATGTAGCTACCTCTCTGCTCTGGGAGGGCGTGTGACATTGCACACGTGACGCATGTAAGAAGGTGCGCTTGTTTATGTCTCTGTGAGAAGGAAAGACAAGAACGAGTGGGAAAAGCATGCAGTGTAATGCCCGCAGCTAAAAGCAACTGTGTGAGAATATACACTCGAATATCACGATATGGTCATTTTCTATATCGAACAGAAACAAACCCACGATATATCGAGTTTATCGATAATATCGCCCAGCTCTAGTTTGTCGCTAAAAGTACTTCAGATATCAACATGGACCAAACACTATATCTCTATTGTCAATTTCAACCATCCATCCATCCATTTTCTACAGCTTATTCCCTTTGGGTCGCGGGGGGCGCTGGTGCCTATCTCAGCTTCAATCGGGCGGAAGGCGGAGTACACCCTGGACGAGTGGCCACCTCATCACAGGGTCAACACAAATGGACAGACAACATTCACACTCACATTCAACCAAATTCTGGAATTTTGGGGGAAAAATTGCCTGCTTACCTGTTCAAAATAAAGTGCTGTTTCTTCTTTAGGTAAAGAAACTAGTAGAGAAAGACAGATATAATGAGTAAACACTGGAACTTACAGCCCCCCAGTCTACTACGTACAATTCTACAAATTCTAGCACTAAATCGACACAAAGTCGAAGCAGGAACAGGAATATCATATTCATTTTATGTATTGCTACTTCATCTTGCCCTTTAACGCACTGATGCCAGCGCTACCACAAAACATTCCTAATTTAATAGCTTAATATTACTACAACACAACAAACAAGACACAGCACAAGTAAGCGAAAGCTATTAGGATTTCTACCACCCACTAACTAACTACGCACAATGTCTCACGCATAGTACGCTTTCTTGCTCGTGGGCAGTTGTGGTTGTCGCACCGAGAGGGTGGGGGGCACCCTAATGGAGTAACAATAAACGCATTACAATTCAGAAGATCAATCCTAAAATGCCGTAACTTGACAACAGTGCACACAAATGTGTCACTAACACCTTGTATTTGTATATCGCACCTGTACTTTAAATTGTGACTTTAATCTTGCTGTGTCATTTTAATTGTGGATGTAAAACGTGCCTTAGCAGGACCACAGATGGAATGAGCATGGTGCTTAATTAGGAGCAGCCATCTTTTTAGTTGTCCTTTAAACAAAATGAACAGAAACTGCAAAATAATTTGACGTAAACCAGATGCCATCGTAAAAATAGCACATAACCGCAAGCATCACAGCTACTGACTAGCGTGACAATAGACAATGTAGCACCTTGTATTTGTATGTTGCACCTGCATTTTAAATTTTAACTTTAATATTATATATTTTTAATCTTGTTGTGTCATTTTGATTGTGGATGCTAACCGTGCCTTAAAAGGACCACAGGTGGAAATTAGCATGGTGCTAAATTTGGAGTAGCTATCTTTTTAATTGTCCTTTAAACCAGTGGTTCCCAACCTTTTTTCAGTAATGTACCCCCTGTGAATATTTTTTTGATTCAAGTACCCCCTAATCAGAGCAAAGCATTTTTGGTTGAAAAAAAGAGATAAAGAAATAAAATACAGCACTATGTCATCAGTTTCTGATTTATTAAATTGTATAACAGTGCAAAATATTGCTCATTTGTAATGGTCTTTCTTGAACAATTTGGAAAAAAAAGATTAAAAAAACCCTAAAACGTAGTTGAAAAATAAACAAGTGATTCAATTATAAATAAAGATTTCTACACATAAAAGTAATCATCAACTTAAAGTGCCCTCCTTGGGGATTGTAATAGAGATCCATCTGGATTCATAAACTTAATTCCAAACATTTGTTCCCAAAAAAAGAAATGTTTATCGATATTTATGGAAAATGTCCACAAAAAGTCTAGCTGTCAACACTGAATATTGCATTGTTGCATTTCTTTTCACAGTTTATGAACTTACATTCATATTTTGTTGAATTATTATTCAATAAATATATTTATAAAGGATTTTTGAATTGTTGCTATTTTTAAAATATTTTTTAAAAATCTCACGTACCCCTTGGCATACCTTCAAGTACCCCCAAGGGTACGCGTACCCCCATTTGAGAACCACTGCTTTAAAAAAACTAAACAAACTGCAAAAAAACTGCAAAAATAATTTTACGTAAACCAGACGTTATCGTAAAAATAGCACATAACCACAAGCATCATAGCTAATGATTGGCGTGGAAAAAGACATTGTGGTTTATTACATTCAGCAATAAATATTTAACAACAAATTAATAACATCCGAAAAAATTTTTGACTTTAGAGATACCCAGTGTTTACTTAATAAAGGAGCAAAGTCAAATCTAGCTTTTTTCTACTCATCAGCAGAAGATTGATGCACTACGATGTAAGATAAAGACAGATAGCTTTAAAATATGTAAACAAGTATGTTACTTTATAATGAGAAATAATTATAGTTTTCTCACCAGCTTGCCCGCACGGCTTCGATGTCGCTGACAAGGTTTTGCGCCAAACAAATCCCGAAGATCTGCAAGATTTGACACAACTCTGTAAAACACATGACTACTACAATAAAGGGAACCTTCTAGCCGGATATACTAACCTGGAGTAACGCCACTCCGATGAATATCCCGGCCACCAAGGTGAGGTTGTCCTGGAGCCACTTCTCAAACTGCGGCACACAGCCTTTCACGTTGATGTAGTCTTTTTGCTCGGAGTCCTGCGGAGTTGCTTCATTGTAACTTAGTTGGCAGGATTACACAAAAACGGTTGCTGCTTTCCGTATTACAAGATGACGTTTAACTGAAAGTTTGCAGACAATTGCACTGAAAAGGTCAATGAGAATGCTTTCTGTCTTGAGTGAGAAGAGCTGGATTGTTGATTCTACCCCAAATGTGTCAAAAATCACAGAGTGACAAAGAAAGAGTGATGAAAAGCCAATTACACTTTTATGTTGGAGTAGTTACCAGTGTCTGAGACGGACTACTTGCTGCTGGTCGCTAGGAAACACTATCAGGCTATCAGATAACTGGGATCGCGTTTGACCCAAAATCTGCACATACGTGGAAATTGGAATGCATTATTACTAGGGCTGTCAAAGTTAACACGATAATAACACGTTTACTATAAATTTCAATAACTGCGCTAATTTTTTGACATTGGCAATTAACACCAAAATTTCCTTTTCGACCCTCGTCCCGTGCTATAGCGGGCGGAACTTGGATGCAGTTCACTTGCTAATAATGAGCCACAAGTGAGCAAAAATACACAAAAGAAAGTGTACCTTGTGAAACTATCTCCCGACAGGAAAGGACTATTTTTCGCCGTAAGAAGATGACGTCCCTGCAGCAAACGCCTGCTGCGCGTGTCGTGCAGAGGTGGGTGATGCTTCACTTCCGTGTTCAGATTATGGTTAAGGTGCAGTGATAACATAATAATTAGATTACGGTTAAGGTGCAGTGATAACATAACATTTAGATTACGGTTAAGGTGCGGTGATAACATAACATTTAGGTTACAGTTAAGGTGCAGTGATAACATAACATTTAGATTACGGTATTTTGGTATACAGGTGCAGAGAATTGCACTACTTAAAGGCCAAATGCTCCCCATTTTTAACATTCCTGCAGCAAACGCCTGCTGCGTGTGTCGTTCAGAGGTGGGTGGTGCTTCACTTCCGTGTTCAGATTATGGTTAAAGTGCGGTGATAACATAACATTTAGATTACGGTTTAGGTGCGGTGATAACATAACAATTAGATTACAGTTAAGGTGCAGTGATAACATAACATTTAGATTATGGTATTTTGGTATACAGGTGCAGAGAATTGCATTACTTAAAGGCCAAATGCGCCCCATTTTTAACTTGGCGGCCGCATTGGGCTAAAAAAGTTTGTCAGGGGCCGAAAGCATGGAAACTAACACACACATACATATTATATATATATATATATATACACACACACGTGTATATATATATATATATATTACATACATACATACATACATATACATATATATAAATATATATATATATTTTTTCATATATAAACACATATACATATACATATATATATTTTCATATATAAACAAATACATATATATGTATATACATATATATATACATACATATACATATATATATATACATACATATAAATATATTTCCATACATATAAACATTTATATATATATATATGTGTGTGTGTGTATATATATATTTATATATATATACATATATGTACAGTATATGTGTGTGTGTGAACATATTATAATATAATGGATATATAATTAATATAATTGGATATTAAGAGTATGTTAAAGTTTACTTCCGTGACGACCTCTTTAAAGTTTTGTAATCAATCAGAAATATCAAGCAACTAAAATGTGCCAAACTGTGGAGAGAGTGTTTTGCATTTTTCCCATCGTGCATTAAGATGGATTTATATGGGTGTTATTTAGAATTTTTTTTATGGTGCGTGGACGTTTTCTTTTTTATAAAACAACAAAGTTCAGTGAGCAGGTTGTGTTATGTTTGACCAAGTGCGTAGTTTTTGTGTTGGTTGCATTTTTTTTTTGCGCCATTCGTAGTGAAGGTTGTTAGTATTGGGTCATATAAGTGCTTGCTGTGCTGTTTTCTACAATTTCGTTATTCTTAATGAACAATGACAATAAAATGACAATGACAATGAAAAAAAAAAATCACATCAGGTCCCAATTGTTGGTCATTGTCTTGCTTTACTCACATTTTCCACAACATGGTGGCATATTTTTGGCATACATATTGTAGTATATACAATATTAATTCGGAAACACCCCTCCGGGCCAGATTCATTATTAAACTCATGGCGTCTTGCGGGCCATACTGAAGACACCCTGCTTTACGGAATATTTCTTTTTTATGCATATTTATTTCTTTGCATATCATATGGCACACTGGAATCCTTTGAGTTAAGACAAATGCCAAATGTTGTAAAATAGTGTATGTACCGATTTTATTCCTCAATCATCAAATGTAATAGTAATTTGAAATTAAAATGAAAAATAACACCACAGTTACTGAGCAGCTAATTACTTTTACTATGAGGTACTAACTCAATTACTTTTTGGCAGAGTAATTTGTAATTGTAACTAATTACTTTTTTAAGGAGAAAGAATGGATTGATTGACCAATTAGCACTTTTGCCCCAAAATGCGTTAAACCTCAGACACATTGCTGAAGAAAGGCCGTTTGTTGAACAAACCCCAAAACCAGTGATGTTGCCACGTTGTGTAAATGGTGAAAAATAACAGAATACAATGATCTGCAAAATCCTTTTCAACCTATATTCAATTGAATAGACTGCAAAGACAAGATATCTAACGTTCAAACTGGAAGACTGTTATTTTTTTAAAATATTGGCTCATTTGGAAATTGATGCCTGCAACATGTCAAAAAAGCTGGCTGAAGGGGCAAAAAAGACTGAGAGAGTTGAGGAATGCTCATCAAACACCTATTTGGAACATCCCACAGGTGAACAGGCTAATTGGGAACAGGTGTGTGCCATGATTGGGTATAAAAGCAGCTTCCATGACATGTTCAGTCATTCATAAAACAAGGATGGGGCGGGGGTCACCACTTTGTGAACAAATGCGTGAGCAAATTGTCGAACAGTTTAAGAACAGCATTTCTCAACGAGCTATTGCAAGGAATTTAGGGATTTCACCATCTACGGTCCGTAATATCATCAAAAGGTTCCGAGAATCTGGAGAATTCACTGCACGTATGGGATGATATTCCAGACCTAAGATCCATCAGGCGGTACAGCTCAGGAACATTTCAGAAAACCACTGACAGTAACTACAGTTTGTTGCTACATCTGCAAGTGCAAGTTAAACCTCTATGCAAAGCGAAAGCCAAGCCATTTATCAACAACACCCAGCAACACCACCGTCTTCGCTGGGCCCGAGCTCTCATCCAAGATGGACTGATGCAAAGCGGAAAAGTGTTCTGTGGTCTAACAAGTCCACATTTCAAATTGTTTTTGGAAACTGTGCACGTTGTGTCCTCCGAAACAAAGAGGAAAAGAACCATCCAAATTGTTATAGGTGCAAAGTTCAAAAGCCATCATCTGTGATTGTATGGGGGTGTATTAGTGCCCAAGGCATGGGTAACTTACACATCTGTGAAGGCACCATTAATGCTGAAAGGTACATACAGGTTTTGGATCAACATATGTTGCCATCAAAGCAACATTATCATAGGTATTATGCTTATTTCAGCAAAACAGTGCCAAGACACGTGTGGCACAATATGAAACCTGAAATACGACAACAGAGACTGTTGAACAACTTAAGATGTACCTCAAGCAAGAATGGGAAATAATTTTACCTGAAAAGCTTCAAAAATTGGTCTCTTCAATTCCCAAATGTTTACTATGTGTTGTTAAAAGGAAAGGCCATGTACACAGTGGTAAAAAAGCCCCTGTGCCAACTTTTTTGCAATGTGTTGCTGCCATTAAATTCTTAAGTTAATGAATATTTAAAAAAAAAAAATTAAGTTTCTCAGTTCGAACATTAAATATCTTGTCTTTGCAGTCTACCCATCCATGTCCATTTTCTACTGCTTGTCCCTATCTATTCAATTGAAAATAAGTTAAAAGGATTTGCAAATTATTGTATTCTGTTTTTTTTACGAATTACATAACATGCCAATTTCACTGGTTTTGGGTTTTGTATTATGACAGATTAGTCTCAACTGTGTTGTTTTGCTGTCTGCTTCTTAAAAATATATCACAATTTGTCATGATTACGTTTGATCCAAAGTCTGCGGCGGGGAAAACAGACAGAGAAAGCAAAAACGCAATATTGCACTGAAGCGCTAAAGAAAAGTATATGTTGTTCACTGGGAAATAAGGGTTCCTCGACAGATTTTCATGCATTTCAAGTCAAAACTGACAGAGGGAGAAGGCATAAGTGAAAGATGACAGAAAAAATGTTGGTGTTATTCTAGAATAGTCAGGGCAGTGCATGACATGTTTCTCAAACCAAATGTTCAGATAAAGTGCTGCTTATACACAATTAGAGGTTAGTTACCGGTTCTGCTCGGATGTCATATCCACACTGAGTGTTTATCACGTCCTCCTGAACAAAAACAAACAGTATAGTCAATCTCACTACAATATCAATACTACGAATATTTCCTATTGCTTCTTACTAAAAAAAGGGTTCCAATGAATATTTACATTTTAATTTTATATATATTTTTTTTACCGCTGGATCCTTGGTGCAGCAGGAAAACGGAACACCACACTTTTCCCTACTGGGGTTCGTATCGGTGCAGTTGAAGTAAATGTTGAGGTTCCAGTCGTCCGCGCCAAAGGCGCCGCAGCACTCCCACTGAGAAAAAAACAACATGTAAATAATTTTAAAAAATTATTTTAAAATGTGTAACATGCAGATGCAAGAAAAAAAACACTTTCGGGTACCTCAATAATACAATGATTTCTAAAGGATTTTTCTGGAACTAACAAATTCCAGATAAAGAATGTGTACCCGTCACATTTGAACCGATATGGTACCGGTTACCAGTACTTGCAAATCGACATGATACCAATTTTAAATACTTTTTTGTGTCTACATCTCAATTTTACTCAGAGCTGATAATTCTATCTTTTGGATCCGGTTTTGTTACACATCTGAGTCTCATCTGGTTACATGCTTTTATTTCAGTTTGCTGTAGTCAAAAAGTACTGTCGTCTATTGGCACGAAGTTGAATGGGCCAGTCATTGAACCCTACAAAGTGTTTGCGCTGTAAGTATTGTACTAATTCAGCACCAGCTGTTTGATTGCAACGTGCATGTCTGGTCACTTAAACAAATTTGAAAGTTGAAGGTCAATTAAGAATCGTTACAAGTAAGAATTGCAATTCATTTGAAAATCCATTATTTTTACACCCATCTAGCATATCCAAATTTGCATTAATCTTGGACATGTTTAAAAGTGAAACCATATTTTTGAACTTTTTCTATCAGGCATGCTTGCTCTGTTAAGACGGAAACTGTCAACTTTACCTAGAGATGTTCATACGCGTGTTTGCTCGCCAGGTGCAACAAAATGGTGTAGAAATTCCTCTTCAGGAATTCGGTCAGTGCCTGTAAAGCAGGGATCGGCAACCTGCGGCTCTTTTACCACTCTGATGTGGCTCAGCCGCATACTTGCCAACCGCCCGGAAAAGTCCGGTAGATTTCAAAATTTCAGTGTCTCAATCAGAAATCTCCCGGGAAAATATTTTTCAGACATCAACTTTGAGGGCGTGCTGTGATGACAATGCCTCTAACACCCTTTCTACATTTCATCACGCCAGGATTTTCACCACGCTATCTGCGTGCCGGCCGGCCGGTCACATTTTGGTTGCGACCTCTATCTGAACGCATACGCCACTGCAAGGCATACTTGCTCAACAGCCATACAGGTCACACTGAGAGTTGTGATATAAACAACTTTAACACTCTTACTAATATGCGCCACACTGTGAACCCACACCAAACAAGAATGACAAACACATTTCAGGAGAACATCCTCACTATAACACAACATGAACACGAAAGAACAAATACCCAGAATTCCATGTATCCCTGACTCTTCCAGGCTACATTATACAGCCCCGCCCTAGCCAACCCCGCCCATCTCAACCGACGCACGGAGGGGCGCGGTTGGGTTGGTGGTAGCTGGGTGCATAATGTAGCCCGGTGTCCTCAGGGATACATGGGATTCTGGGTATTTCTTCTGTTTTGTTATAGTGCGGA
This sequence comes from Nerophis ophidion, assembly GCF_033978795.1. Taxonomy (NCBI): domain Eukaryota; kingdom Metazoa; phylum Chordata; class Actinopteri; order Syngnathiformes; family Syngnathidae; genus Nerophis; species Nerophis ophidion. The sequence continues at coordinate 45,266,157 of NC_084620.1, forward strand.
TGTTCTCCTGAAATGTGTTTGTCATTCTTGTTTGGTGTGGGTTCACAGTGTGGCGCATATTAGTACGAGTGCTAAAGTTGTTTAAATGGCCACCCTCAGTGTGACCTGTATTGCTGTTGAATAAGGATGCCTTGCAGTCTCTTACGTGAGTCTGCATTAGCCTCGTCAAACAATTCTTTGGGCTGGCAAACCATTTGTACAAGACGTAGAGGGCGCTAGCGGTAGTGCCATCATTGTACGCCCTTATTATTGTTCATTGGGTGAACACCAGCGTACATTCGAGAGAATAATTACTCTGAAATTCCGGAGTCTCCCGGGAAAATTGGGAGGGTTAGCAGGTGTGACGCTGTCAAGCGGCATTCATATAAAACTCGCGGGCCGCACTAACATTATATTTTCATATTGGGTGCGGGCCGCGTGTCTGAGACCCCTGATTTATACATAGCACAAAGCAAAAAAAAAAACTCTGTATGCAGTATTATTTCATTATAAATTTCAAAAGAGTTATGTGGCTCCCATTGTTTACTTTGTGAAACGGGTCAAAATGGCTCTTTGAGTGGTAAAGGTTGCCAACCTCTGTTGTAGAGCTACCTAATTCATGATCCCCACTCCCCACAACTGCTTTCTGCTCGGAATCAGTGTTAATTTCATTGACTATAAATGTTCATCTTATTTGCACGATGATGAAAACAATGACAAAATTAATTGACAATTTAGTCGACGAATAAAAACGAGACAAACATAATTGACAAGAGAAAATGCAATCATACTGTATTTAATTTTGTCTCTAGGCGGAAGGGACAAATAAGAAATCTATCCAATCACAGTAGCATGCAGGGGAGGGGCGGGTGGTACATCACAGTGGAGATCCAATCACAACTACAACTAATAAAAAGGTGTTTGTATTTTTTCACTGGGAAACAACGCTATAAATGATAACCACGACACAATTCCTGACTATAGATGTCCGATAATATTGGCCTGTTGATATTATCGGCGGATAAATGCTTTAAAAGGTGATATCTGAAATTATCGGTATCGGTTTCAAAAAGTAAAATTAATGACTTTTTAAAACGCCGTTTACCGCGCGGTACATGTCAGGTAAAACACAGATATTAACCCAGTCAGCAGCCCCTCCCCTCTCCCACACACAGCACGGGAGTTGACGACTGCAGCATGAGAGGTTTACTGGCGACACTTGATTACCTCATCAAACCGCCGCAAGCACAGCACAACAGCGACAAGAATGTGTTGTTGCCCGTTCTAACAAGCGAGCTCGCTCGATGACTGATGAACGACACCATGTGTATGGTTTGGGATTATTTTAAAGTGTGTCTGACGGATAAACAACTGGCAATTTGCGATGACTGCAAAAAGTTGGTTATGCGAGGAGGAACTAAAACGTCTTCCTTTACGAGCAATTTGATCTCTTGCCTTTTCAAGAATCATAAGGAGATACACGATGAATATAAGCGGAAGATGGATGAAAAGAAAACAGCGGAAAAAAAGTAGTAACACACAGTTGTCGCTTAAAGACTCCGCAGAGAAAAAACAAAAAGACAACAAAACCCACCCTGGGGCGAAAGCCCACTTTGTGATCAGGGACAATGCACGACGGTGGAGTTTGGTGTGGATAGTCTGCCCTGCATGGCGCACACTTTGCAGCTTGCAGTGAGCGAAGGTGCCCTGTCTCAACACAGCATTTCAGAAGCTCTGGCTGACTGGTAAGCCACTTCAAGCACTCACCACTAGCTTGCAGCACATTTTTGTTACTCATACAAACAAGTTAGAGCAGGGCAGATTGAGCCCAGTTCATAATTTGCCGTTATACAGTATGCCAGACCGTCTTGCACTAAATGAGGACTATGTTATTGTTTACTTTATTACTCTAGTATACTCTGGACTGAAGCTGTGTGCCTTCATTGTTTTGTAGCTGTTGTTTAGAGGCATGTTTTAAAAAAATAAAGAATAATGCACTTTCTTAGATTTAGACTTAGACTTTGTGAAATTCCAAGTATGGTATTTCCAAGGGGGAGCATATCCCAAATTCCAAGCTGCTGTTTTGAGGCATGTTTAAAAATATAATGTACTTTGTGACTTCAATAATAAATATGGCAGTGCCATGTTGGCACTTTTTTCCATTATTTGAGTTAAAGTTGTTCTCTTATTTTGGAAAACCTTTTTACATTGTTTAATGCATTCAGCAGGAAATCACAAAAAATAGGCATAATAATGTGTTCATTCCAGGACTGTACATATCGGTATTGGTTGATATCGGTAATTAAGAGTTGGACAATATCGGAATTTCGGATATCTCAGACAGCTCTACTCCTGACAGTTAGTATTACACTTTAAAATTAAAATGATCTAAAAACTGAGATTGATAAACTCACAGACTGACTGATGCATGACAACAAGAGACTTTGCCCATTAAAAACCCCTCCATCCATCCATCTTCTTCCGCTTATCCGAGGTCAGGTCGCGGGGGCAGCAGCCCAAGCAGGGAAGCCCAGATGCTCCTCTCCCCAGCCACTTCGTCCAGCTATTCCCGGGGAATCCCGAGGCGTTCCCAGGCCAGCCGGCAGACATAGTCTTCCCAACGTGTCCTGGGTCTTCCCCGTGGCCTCCTACCGGTCGGACGTGTCCGAAACACCTCCCTAGGGAGGCGTTCAGGTGGCATCCTGACCAGATGCCCGAACCACCTCATCTGGCTCCTCTCGATGTGGAGGAGCAGCGGCTTTACTTTGAGGTCCTCTCGGATGGCAGAGCTTTTGCCCTAAGGGAGAGCCCCACCACCCGGCAGAGGAAACTCATTTCGGCCGCTTGTACCCGTGATCTTGTCCTTTCGGTCATAACCCAAAGCTCATGACCATAGGTGAGGATGGGAACGTAGATCGTCCAGTAAATTGAGAGCTTTGCCTTCCGGCTCAGCTGCTTCTTCACCACAACGGATCGATACAGCGTCCGCATTACTGAAGACGCCGCACCAATCCGCCTGTCGATCTTACGATCCACTCTTCTCTCACTCGTGAACAAGACTCCGAGGTACTTGAACTCCTCCACTTGGGGTAGGGTCTCCCCACCCTTTTTCGGGCGAGAACCATGGACTCGGACTTGGAGGTGCTGATCGTCATCCCAGTCGCTTCACACTCGGCTGCGAACCGATCCAGTGAGAGCTGAAGATCCTGGCCAGATGAAGCCATCAGAACCACATCATCTGCAAAAAGATGACTTAATCTTGCAGCCACCAAACCAGATCCCCTCAACGCCTTGATTGCGCCTAGAAATTCTGTCCATAAAAATTATTAACTGAATCAGTGACAAAGCACAGCCTTGGCGGAGTCCAACCCTCACTGGAAACGGGTCTGAATTACTGCCGGCAATCCGGACCAAGCTCTGACACCAATTGTACAGGGAGCGGACTGCCACTATCAGACGGTCCGATACCCCATACTCTCTGAGCACTCCCCACAGGACTTCCCGAGGGACACGGTCGAATGCCTTCTCCAATCCACAAAGCACATGTAGACTGGTTGGGCAAACTCCCATGCACCCTCAAGGACCCTGCAGAGAGTATAGAGCTGGTCCACAGTTCCACGACCGGAACAAAAACCACACTGTTCTTCCTGAATCCGAGGTTCGACTATCCGGTGTAGCCTCCTCTCCAGTACACCTGAATACACCATTAAAAACAACATACGCCAATCCTAACTTACATTAGGCCTGCACAATACATCGATTTTATCGATATATTTGAGGTTTTTTTTTCCCCCAGACGATTCAAAAATGTAAAAATCAATTTTTTTCTACTCTTGTTACGGCATACTTATTACCCCTTAGGAGCTTCCATAACTTGTGGCACATGTGAGTAGAGATGTCTGATAATGGCTTTTTGACCGATATCCGATATTTTCCAACTCTTAAATACTGATACCGATATCAACCGATACAGATGTATACAGTCGTGGAATTAACACATTATTATGCCTAATTTTATTGTGATGACCCGCCGGCTGCATTAAACAATGTAATAAGGTTTTCCAAAATAAATCAACTCAAGTTATGGAAAAAAATGCCAACATGGCACTGCCATATTTATTATTGAAGTCACAAAGTGCATTACTTTTTTTTAACATGCCTCAAAACAGCAGCTTGGAATTTGGGACATGGTCTCCCTAAGAGAGATGATGAGGAGGTTGACGTGTAAGGCGGTTGGGGGTTAGTGTTGATTTGTGGGTTTGTGGGTTTGTGGGTGGGGGGTGTATATTGTAGCGTCCCAGAAGAGTGAGTGCTGCAAGGACTTCTGGGTATTTGTTCTGTTGTGTTTATGTCGTGTTACGGTGCGGATGTTCTCCCGAAATGTGTTTGTCATTCTTGTTTGGTGTGGGTTCACGGTGTGGTGCATATTTGTAACAGTGTTAAAGTTGTTTATATGGCCACCCTCAGTGTGACCTGTATGGCTGTTGACCACGTATGCCTTGCATTAATTTGTGAGTGTGAAAAGCCGTAGATATTATCTGACTGGGCCGGCAAGCAAAGGAAGTGCCTTAAAGGTTTATTGACACCCTGTACCTCTCCCTACGTCTGTGTACACAGCTGCATTTTAAAAGGCCATACATTTTACTTTTTGAAACATCCATCCATCCATTTTCTACCGCTTATTCCCTTTTGGGGTCGCGGGGGGCGCTGGCGCCTATCTCAGCTACAATCGGGCGTAAGGCGGGGTACACCCTGGACAAGTCGCCACCTCATCGCAGGGCCAACACAGATAGACAGACAACATTCACACTCACATTCAAACACTAGGGCCAATTTAGTGTTGCCAATCAACCTATCCCCAGGTGCATGTCTTTGGAAATGGGAGGAAGCCGGAGTACCCGGAGGGAACCCACGCATTCACATGCAAACTCCACACAGAAAGATCCCGAGCCTGGATTTGAACCCAGGACTGCAGGAACTTCGTATTGTGAGGCAGACGCACTAACCCCTCTGCCACCGTGAAGCCACTTTTTGAAACAGATACCGACAATTTTCGATATTACATTTTAAAGCATTTATCGGCCGATAATATCAATATTACCGGACATTCCTACATGTGACACAACATGGCTAATGCTACCGCTAACGAGAGCGAGACGCTTGTTCCCAAGAAAAGTGTTGTCAGTACATTGGCTTCGTGGCAACAGGCGTGGTACAAATGACCGCACGCCGCAAAGCGTTTCAAAAAGTCATCCGCACAACAAAATTATTGCAGCATCTGAAACCGAAGCCTCCAGTCGAGTTGGGGAAATAACATATATGAACAAGACGCAACAACAAAACACACTACGGGCTGAAAAAAAATCACCTTACTATGGTGGAATCATTCACAGCAGGTATGTATGACGATGCCATGTATGATGATGCCATGTATCATGATACCATGTATGATGAGAAAGAAACACAATGTAGAGCGGTCACTAAAGCAGTCGCTCTGCACACCGCCAAGATGTGGGAATGAAAAAGGTTGTGTTTACTAACTCTAACAAACTATCGTCATCTCAATGTTTTACTTCATTATCTATTTGGATACAATGTTTAATACGACATTTTTATTTACAGACGTAGGTCATTCGAGACAGAAGTTTGCGTAGAGCAGGGGTCACCAACCTTTTTGAAACCAAGAGCTACTTCTTGGGTGCTGATTAATGCGAAGGGCTACCAGTTTGATACACACTTAAATAAATTACCAGAAATAACCAATTTGCTCAATTTCATAAATAAATCTATATACCTAAAAAAAATGGGTATTTCTGTCTGTCATTCCGTTGTACATTTTTTTTTCCTTTTACGGAAGTTTTTTTGTAGAGAATAAATGATGAAAAAAACACTTAATTGAACGGTTTAAAAGAGGAGAAAACACGAAAAAAATGAAAATAACATTTTGAAATGTAGTTTATCTTCAATTTTGACTCTTTAAAGTTCAAAATTCGACCGAAAAAAAGAAGAGAAAAACTAGCTAATTCAAATCTTTTTGAAAACATTAAAAAAATAATTTATAGAACATCAATAGTCATTTTTCCTGATTAAGATTAATTTGATGACATGTTTTAAATAAGTTAAAATCCAATCTGCATTTTTGTTAGAATATATAACATATTGGACCAAGCTATATTTCTAACAAAGACAAATCATTATTTCTTCTGGATTTTCCAGAACAAAAATTGTAAAAGAAATTCAAAAGACTTTGAAATAAGATTTAAATTTGATTCTAAAGATTTTCTAGATTTGCCAGAATAATTTTTTGGAATCTTAATAATAATAAGTTTGAAGAAATATTTCACAAAATTCTTCGTCGAAAAAACAGAAGCTAAAATGAAGAATTAAAATAAACTGTATTCATTATTCTTTACAATAAAAATAAAAAAAAATAAAAACTTTACCATTGATTTAAATTGTCAGGAAAGAAGAGGAAGGAATTTAAAAGGTAAAAAGGTATGTGTTTAAAAATCCTAAAATCATTTGTAAGGTTGTATTTTTTCTCTAAAATTGTCTTTCTGAAAGTTATAAGAAGCAAAGTAAAAAAATAAATGTTTTTTTTTAAACAAGTGAAAACCAAGTCTTTAAAATATTTTCTTGGATTTTCAAATTCTATTTGAGTTTTGTCTCTCTTAGGATTAAAAATGTCTAGCAAAGCGAGACCAGCTTGGTAGTAAATAAATACAATTTTAAAAATAGAGGCAGCTCACTGGTAAGTGCTGCTATTTGAGCTATTTTTAGAACAGGCCAGCGGGCGACTTATCTGGTCCTTACAGGCTACCTGGTGCCCGCGGGCACCGTGTTGGTGACCCCTGGCGTAGAGTGTTCTGGGCTTCAGTATAGTGTTGATCTCCTGAAAACATGATTTTATTTCACAATTCCTTGAGAGAAAAAAATACCTGGTTAGGCATGTGTATAGCAGTATGTGTGCGGTATATAGTTACATTAAATGATCATGTCATGTGTGCCTTCCTTCGGTGAAGCCATGTTTACAGCTATGTTGTGACATGTTATTATGCGGTTTGTTACTTATGTATGTAATGTTGCAGCTATTTACAATAGTTTTGTCAATTTGTTCTGGCCCGAAATAAATTGGCCCTTTCAAACATATCTTTGTCTTTGTGTGTTGTATGTAGACCACATTGCTTAGCAGAGTTCAATGATTCAAATCAACAGATTGTATTATTCTCCAGTGGAATGACAGTACTGAAATGAAGGCTAAAAAGGGCATTAATGGGAGCCCTAAAATTAAAAAGAAAAAAAAAGTAACTAAATAGTTACTTTTCACAGTAACACATTACTTTTTGGTGTAACTAACGGAGTTATTTTTAAAATAAAGTAACTAGTAACTGTCACTAGTTACTGGTTTTCAGTAACTAACCCAACACTGGTAGTTATACAAAATAGAGAGTAAAACTAATTTCTTCACATGATCATTTTAGTCATATATTATACAACATTTGAAAAATATGCTTAATTCCAGCTTAAAAAATAACACAGTAAAGTTAGTGTAAAATGTACTTATTAAAATATTCATGGAGTTCAGATCTTTTTGAGGATTTGGTTTTTAAGATGTTCTGCAGTAAAACCCTAATAAAAGTGGTTTCAAGACAATTTCAAAGATGACTTATACTTTATGTTTCAGTCGACAGAATTTAATGTATTTTTGTCACTAAGATATTGAGGAATTTAGTTGACTAAAAGTAAATTAATTTAGATCATTGGTGTCAAACTCTGGCCCGCCGTTTAATTTCATTTGGCCCTTGAGGCAATATCAAATTAACATTAGAACTGGCCCGCCGGTAACACCACATTCACCACTAATACTCATACTTACCAACCCTCCCGATTTTCCCAGAGACTCCCAAAGTTTAGTGCCTTTCCCGAAAATCTCCCTGGGCAACCATTCTCCTGATTTCCAACCGGGCAACAATATTGGGAGCGTGCCTGAAAGGCACTGTCCTCTACAACATGCCGTCACGTCCTCTTTTCCTCCACATAAACAGTGTGCTGGGCAAGTCACATAAAATACGCGGCTTTCACACACACATACTTGGTCAACAGTCATACAGGTCACACTGAGTGTGGCCGAATAAACAACTGTAACATGGTTACAAATATGCGCCACACTGAGAACCCACACCAAACAAGAATGACAAAACACATTTCGGGAGCACACCCGCACCGTAACACAACAGAACAAATTCCTAGGAGCCCTTACAGCACTAACTCTTCCGGAATGCTACAATATACACCCCCCGCTACCACCAAACCCCGCCCACCTGATTTCAATTTTATTTTCGAATTTATTAGCCTGCGGAAAAAGTTAATGTTGATATTTACCTCAGAAGGCTGCAAATAGAAAAGAGGCATTCATTTTTTAAATTATGTTTTATTTAATATACCACTGATTTTTTTCGTTTGTTTTTTGAAAGTTGATTTTGCACTATTACGTTATATAAGCTCTGCCTGTTCCATGGGAGGAAGCCCGAGTACCCGGAGGGAACCCACGCAGTCATGGGGAGGACATGCAAACTCCACACAGAAAGATCCCGAGCCCGGGATTGAACCCAAGATTACTCAGGACCTTCGTATTGTGAGGCAGATGCAGTAACCCCTGTACCACTGTGCTGCCCTATTTAAGCCTTGCTTGTTCAATATTCATTGCAAAACTTGTTTGGGTCCCTATCAAAAGGTTAATTTGTTCAACCTTGGCCCGCGGCTTTGTTCAGTTTAAAATTTTGGCCCACTTTGTATTTGAGTTTGACACCCCTGATTTAGATGACCAAAACTAAAATACATTTTCATTATGGCGGAAAACAGATAAAACAATGACGGACAGCGGTTGAGGTATCCGGCGGGGCTGGATACTACAGCAAATGATATGAGGGGTCACAAGGGTTTATTCATGCAGCCAATCAATGTCATTAACAGAGGACAGACTTAATGAGGGGTCAATACGGCAGTGCTAACCTCATTTTTATCGTGAAACGATCAGAGAGTGGCACATCCATAGTTGGAGTAGAAATATGTAGATGGCACAAGCCTCATTGAGCTGCTATCCTATGGCGAGGCTTAGGGCATTCCGTGGTTACAGAAGCCACGGAAACTGAAACAAAGGAAGCCGGTCCATTGTCTGATAAGGTGTACAATGGCTGTACCACAAAGCTCATGAAAAACAAGTTTGTTGTTATTTTTATAATTGCATGTGGGCCAAATTACTTATATTAAAAGTAAAGCACACCGTGCACACATGATGTTAAAAGGAATGCTCAGGGAGTTTGTGCGCGGGGAACATTGGACAAGACAAGTATGCTGCTTGCTGCTGGGAAATTAGCATAGCTTGTTGATTTTGACTTAAAATGTTAAGTGTGGAATTTAATGACTACGTGTCTATGGATGTTCTCATTTATCCAGGTCGTAATCTCTGGGTATTCAAAATTGAGGCACTTTCTTCTTCTTAACACTCTCCTAATTCTGACTCTATTTGAACCACATATAAGTTATTGCAATGTCTTATGGTGTAATACGTATCCCAGTTATCTTAAAAACTGGAAATCTTTCAGAAGAAAGTCATTCGTGTTCTATCATTGGCACAATCTTTGGGTAAAATCTTCTGAAGCTTACAGAGTGCAACAGATTCCACAGTGCTTAATTATGTATAACGTAGTATATGGATTAAATTCTAGACTCTGCCAGCTCATTCCAGTGACCACTACTTCTTATATATATAACATTAGAAGTAAACCTTTATTAAGAGGGAAAAATCGTCATCAAAAGTGCACAGGCTTTAGTATAGCCTGTAGAGCAGTGGTTCTCAAATGGGGGTACGCGTATCCCTGGGGGTACTTGAAGGTATGCCAAGGGGTACGTGAGATTTTTTTTTTAAATATTCTAAAAATAATAACAAATCAAAAATCCTTTAGAAATATATTTATTGAATAATACTTCAACAAACTATGAATAAAAGTTCATAAACTGTGAAAAGAAATGCAACTATGCAGTATTCAGTGTTGACAGCTAGATTTTTTGTGGACATGTTCCATAAATACTGATGTTAAAGATTTCTTTTTTTCTGAAGAAATGTTTAGAATTAAGTTCATGAATCCAGATGGATCTCTATTACAATCCCCAAAGAGGGCACTTTAAGTTGAGGATTACTTATATGTGTAGAAATCTTTATTTATAATTGAATCTCTTGTTTATTTTTCAACAAGTTTTCAGTTATTTTTATATCTTTTTTCCCAAATAATTCAAGAAAGACCACTACAAATGAGCAATATTTTGCACTGTTATACAATTTAATAAATCAGAAACTGATGACATAGTTCTGTATTTGACTTATTTATCTCTTTTTTTTTCAACAAAAAATGCTTTACTCTGATTAGGGGGTACTTGAATCAAAAAAATGTTCACAGGTGGTACATCACTGAAAAAAGGTTGAGAACCACTGCTGTAGAGGCCCGACGATCTGGAATAAGATTAACTATATAAAAGAATAACATTTTAAACATTTTTAAAAAGCGTTTCAAGCTAAATGTATTGCAACGTTATGCTTAGTACTTTTAACACACCCCTTATGGTTGAGGAATCCACATTAGTCGCATAATTTTGGTCATGTTTGATGAGATTATCACAGTCGCAAAATTTTGGTCATGTATGATGAGATTATCGCAGATCTTCAAGATGCAAGCTTTTAATCAAATTTGAATAATAAGATATTGAGACTGATTTGGTGGATTTAAAGATTCATTTTTTATTCATAAATGAAATTGTAAATGGGTATTTGGTGGGTAGATTTTGAAATGTATTGTATTGTATTTCTATATTAACGTATTTTTCGGAGTATAAATTACTCCGGAGTATAAATCGCACCTGCCAAAAATGCTTAATAAAGAAGGAAAAAAACATATGTAAGTCGCACTGGAGTATAAGTCGCATTTTTGGGGGAAAATTATTTGATAAAACCCAACACCAAGAATAGACATTTGAAAGGCGGTTTTAAAAAAAATAAAAAATAGTGAACAGGCTGAATAAGTGCATGAATAACCAACTAAGAACGTGCCTGGTATGTTAACGTAACATATTATGGTAAGAGTCACTCAAATAACTATAACATATAGAACATGCTATATGTTTATCAAACAATCTGTCACTCTTATCACTAAATTCCCTGAAATCTTATACGTCTAGTCTCTTACATGAATGAGCTAAATAATATTTGATATTTTACATTAATGTGTTAATAATTTCAAACATAAGTCGCTCCTGAGTATAAGTCGCACCCCCGACCAAACTACGAAAAAAACTGTGACTTATAGTCCGAAAAATACGGTATATGATGATGTATATTTTAACTGTGGGTCCCTGTCCACAAGCTGTGTGTGTTTAGAATTTTTGCAGAACAGACTCTAATATTAACAAAAGAAACAATAATGAAATACAAAGCTATGTCCGTCTGTAGATAAATAAATTCAATTGATCGCAACTGGACTGCAGGGTTTGTCCTAGAAGACGTTTCATCTCTCATCAGAGTAGACTTCATCAGTTCATGCTCATACACTAAGATTGATCAGATCCAGTCTTATACTTAGATTGATCATATCTAGTCTCGTGGCTGGTGCCAAAACCCCAAATATTTATACTCCAAAAACTAGGAGGGTGTGCCTGGGCAAGGATGGTTTCGCCCTATCACAGTGAGAAAAACAACTGTTTTAATGTAAACAAACAATCTTAACTGTCCAAGTCAACGACAGTCGATGTGTAATTTCCTCTCATTAGCATTGAGGTATTGTGTGGCAGAACGATCGCTGTGGATTGACTACTACCAGTCCAAAATAATCGGAATCCCCCACGTTAGCATTCCATTCAGTTGTAAACAAATGCACTAATGGCATTCTGGTCACCTTCTGCGAGCAGAATGTTTCTAACTCCTGTTATTTGTTGGATGCTAAATGGCAGAGTCTTAGTAATGCTTGAAAGGAGAGCGTTGTTTGTGGGAGACAGGTGTTGTCACAGACCACCACTTCTGTTCAGGGATGTTTTTTCAACCTTGACAGCGATGTCTTCCCTCACTCTTTGGTACCATTCATCCTCCCTGTCCAGAATGTGTACATGTTTGATGTCAAAGGAATGCGTTTTTTCCCTGAGGTGCAGGTAGACAGCTGAATCTTGGACTAAAGAGTTTTCCCGCCTATGCTGTGTCATGCGTCGGCTTAGTGGTTGTTTTGTTTCCCCAATATATGAATCAGTGCATTCTTCATTACAGGTATGTTCTGTCTTTAGGATGCATCAGTCTCTGTCTCAGGGTGTCGTCTGGTTTGAAGTGTACCGGAATGTTGGGTTGGTTAAATATTCTTCTGAATTTTCTCACATAGACATGATACATTTGGAATGACAATATTTTTGCATCTGTCACCTTGTCCCTCCTCATCCACTCTGTTCTAGTTTTTTCTGGAACTGGATGCACATTTCACAAACGACCGGCTTGGGTACCCACACGTTTTGAGGCCGTCCCTCAAATGCCTATGCTCTTTGTCTTTGGCCTGGTAGGAACATTATCAGGTCTGTGTTGTAGGGTTCAGATAACGCTCAGTTTGTGTTCCAGTGGGTGGTGTGAGTCAAAAAGCAGGTATTGATCGGTATGTGTGGGTTTTTGGTAAACCACAACATGGAGGCCTCTGTTTTCTCCAATGTGGACATCACGGTCCAAAAAAAGACTCAATCTGACCAATCCAAGTCTAAGACTAGATATGACCAAAGTCTTCAAATATGAACTGATGAAGCCTACTCAGATCAGAAGCGAAACGTCTTTTAAGACAAACCAAATAGTCCAGTTGTGATCAATTGAATGCCCAATCTAACCAATCCAAGTCTAAGACTAGATATGACCAAAGTCTTCAAATATGAACTGATGAAGCCTACTCAGATGAGAAGCGAAATGTCTTTTAAGACAAACCAAATAGTCCAGTTGTGATTAATTGAATGCCCTGGGATTGAGGGCTATGTGTTTTAAGCACCATGTACTGTAGTTCAGTGGTCCCCAACCTTTTTGTATCCGCGGACCGGTCAACGCTTAATAATTTGTCCCGCGGCCCGGGGGGTGGGGGGGCTTTTTTTTTTTCTTTCTTCTTTGTCATGAAAAAGGGACGTTTTTGTCATGGAAAACATAGGTTTTTGTGGTTGGTGCACTAATTGTAAGTGTATATTGTGTTTTTTATGTTGATTTAATAAAAATAAAAATAAAAAATAAATTTTTTATTTTTTTTAAATAAAAAGTTCTTCTGCGGCCCGTGGTTGGGGACCACTGCTGTAGTTCATTTAACAAGAAGAGTGACACTTACGTATTCCTGAGTGAAATCAATAAGGTTTTGCAGGTCGATGTCGTCGCGGTACGCCCGGATGTTGTTGTTAATGAACAAGTTGAGCTGGTCTTTGATCCAGTCCTTGAAGACGAAGGCTAGAATTCCCGTGGTCAACTCCAGGAAGAAGATGATTCCCAGAAATACGGAAAACTGCGGTAATTAGCAGAACATTTTAATTGTATCATTATGTCCATGTTTGTCATAATTGAATGGAGTGCCACGTACAAATTTGAGCAGGAAAGTGTTTTCCCGCAGGGCTCCGATGCATCCTGCAAAACCCAGGATGAACATAACTCCCCCCACCACCATGAAGAGCCACACCGGGTCCAAACCCCCGAGGTCAGTAATGGACGAAATGTTGGACAGAACCCCCTAGGAGACACAAAGACAAAGTATCTTAACAAAAACCTTACATTTACTCTTTCTTCCTATTACACAATTTATTTAACAAACATGTTATTAAATGATTACTACATAATATTAAATGTATGTAAAATAAACAACAAACATATAATACAACAAAACAAATGTTGACCATTATATGTTTTACTATTTTACATTCTAATAAAAAGATTAAAGGCTGTGTATATATAAGGTTTGAACAAATGTTTATCAAAAATGTTTAGTAACTACAAAAAAAAGTCAGTGATGTAAAATGTTTTCTGTGTAAAGTTTATTTTGTAGGAATATATTTAAACTTTTTATTTTTTTGCTAATATTGATTTTTTTTTTTTAACCCTTTGATGCATAACATATCCACACCCCTTTCAATGCACAACGTGGGTCAAAAATGACCCGCATCAATTTCCCATATTATTTCATGCTGCCTGAGTGTTTCTTTGCTGTATCTTTTGAAATCAATGTATTTTATAATTTAATAATTCAATTATTCTTTAAAAATCTTGTTTTTGATTACCACAAATCATTATTTATATTTTTCCTACTATACTTAATGAAGAAAAGTATTTTTTGTAATACTACATCAAGTTTACACACATGGGTCAAAAATGGATGAAGGCATATTAAAATAATATTTTACTTCAAATGCCTGTTTTAGATGTGATTCGGGCCAAACAATCATACATTTATTATTTGAAACCTGGTTATTTGTCATTTTGGCAAACATCTGGCAGAAACAAAAATAAACTTGTGAATTATCCATCCATCCATGTTCTACCGCTTATTCCCTTTTTTTTGGGGGTCGCGGGGGGCGCTGGCGCCTATCTCAGCTACAATCGGGCGGAAGGCGGGGTACACCCTGGACAAGTCGCCACCTCATCGCAGTCTTGTGAATTAGACCAACGTAAAATAAAATAGTCAATTCAGTTCTTATGATTCTTTTATTCTTTATTAGTTAGTTATCCAAAGACATGCACCTGGGGATAGGTTGATTGGCAACACTAAATCGGCCCTATTGTTTAAATGTGAGTGTGAATGTTGTCTGTCTATCTGTGTTGGCCCTGCGATGAGGTGGCGACTTGTCCATGGTGTACGCCGCCTTCCGCCCGACTGTAGCTGAGATAGGTGCCAGCGCCCCCCGTGACCCCAAAAGGGAATAAGCGGTAGAAAATGGATGGATAGTTAGTTATCAGATTCCTCACATGTAGCACACATTACCATTATGCGTTTGTGCTCCTTGCACACAGGCGTCTTGCACTGCGAACACCAGCTGACTTTTCTGTCTTTGGCAGATGGGAAGATCGCACACCTCTTCCTCTTCGCCGCACCCTTCTGTCTTATGTCCTCTTCTGGTTGGGTGGTGACTATGGTTTGTTTTTCTATCCTGCATCTTCCCATTGCCTCTATGATACGCTTTTGGAGTGTGGGCGTGCCCTCCATGCTGCTCTTCATATGTGGCATGACCAGCTCTTTACCCAGGTCCTTGATGAATAGTCGGCGTGCATTGGTGACACCACCCATGTAACCAGGGTGTTCTGTAGTGAAGTTGGTGTAAGCATTGAGGGTGGCAATATCCAGCATATTGTACCATAGCACCATGGGCCACCTCCGTGTTCTCCGCTTGCATGTGTAGGTGCCAACCATCTGATCTGTTGTGTACACTCCTCTTTTGTTCTGTTGTAGTACAGTATCACTTCTGGTTTCTTCTTCTGACTGTCATCCACTGCTTTGTCATCATGCATTGTGCTCAGAAGGACAACAGCCTTTCCTTTCTTCTGCACATGGCTCACCATGGTCATGTTGCCATTATATCCGAATTCTGAGCTATGAATCATCCGTGATTTGCATGGCTTCATGATAGGTGGTATGTCTGGTTTGTTCTGACAAAGAGTCCCAACAATAGTCAGGTTCTTCTCAAGGAGCTTCTCAGCCAGAGGGACACTGGTGAAGAAGTTGTCCATTGTGATGTTGCGACCTAACCCTAAATTATGATTTTAGCTGAACAAAAACATGATATTTACCAAATATATGTGATAGTAAACGATAAAATACAGTTATTTGAAATATATAGCAAAGCAACGCTCAGGCTAACATGAAATAACATAGAAAATAGATGTTGGTCATTTTTGACCCATGTTGTGCATTGGAAGGGTAGTAATACAAAAATCAATTTTATTCAAAAAGTATGAAGAGAAAGAATAAAATAATGTTTAATGACCAAAAACAAGTTAATTGAGGAATACCTGGAATACTGAAAGATTACATTCAATTATTGCAAAGAAACAGATAATAAAAACTTGGTTGGGTCACATTTGACCCATGTTATGCATCAAAGGGTTAATCTATATTCACAGAGCACCATCCTGTCATATTTGTGTTTCTTGTACTTTTTGGGTGCAATGAACTTGACAATCAAAATACTTTATAATAATTAGATAGTACTTTATTTATTAATCACAATATAAATAATTTTTCATGCTATTTTTTTTTTAAATCTTTGCATGGTTTGCTGTGTTTGTATTTGTTTTTGTTACAGTAGCTTATTTTGTTGAAAATGTTGAGAATTGTTTGCCATTGTACCTAACGTTTTTAAAATTGACCAGTTCCAAAAAAAGCTAAAGACTTTTTAATGATTCTTATTAAATAATATAATTATTTACATTTTGATAATCAGGTGCCAGCAACTCATACAGGAGTTTGTACAAATTAATACAGATATTTCAATTCAAGTGGTCCCTAAAAAAGTCTCTTACTGCTGTTACTGCTTCACTCACAAGACCAGCTGGGCTCATCAATTCATCTCCGATCAGTTTAAAAAGTGCAACATTTTACATTTCAATGTTATTATCAATTTACCGTATTTTCTGGACCATATGACGCACTAGATTATAAGGCGCACTGCCGATGAGCAGATCTATTCAGGTCTATTTTCAAAAAGGAGTCATACTATGATTTTTTTCAAAATGTAAAACACTTCCTTGTGGTTTACAAAACATGTATTGTTGGTTCCTTGGTCAAACCACTTTCTGACAGTCGCTTCAGGATGCGCCGTTTTGTGGGCAGTTATTTACATGGCTCACCTTCAACAGCGTCTTTTCTCCATCATCTTTGTTGTAGCGGTGTAGCGTGCAAGGACGGGAGTGGAAGAAGTGTCAAAAGATGGAGCTAACTGTTTTAATGACATTCCGACTTTACTTAAATCAACAACGGAGCAGCATCTCGTCATCCGTGGCTCACTAGTGCAACAACAACGCTAGAAATGCGTCCCGTGAAAAAACGTCCGACTGGAACTCTCTAATAACTTAAGTTTCGTGGGTGAATAATGTAAACACACTACAATTGTAGTTTTTAGCGCTTCCATAGTGAGATATAAGTTAGAACTTTACATTACTTTATATTAGAAATGGCAACAGCAGAGTGTTGAATGCGCTACAACAAAAAGGTAGTGAAAAAGAAGAAGCTTATCGATTACGGCATTGGCAAGGACTACAGTGGCGGATGTTTGCAAATTTTCAGGACTTGTGCAGATCTTATCACATCAGCAGGTACCTGAAGGTAATTTTTTGCATAATATTGCGAAACAAAACGCCAGATAATATTGTCAATAATAATACGGTCAATAAAGTAAAGTAAAGTTAAAATACCAATGATTGTCACACACACACACTAGATGTGGCAAAATTATTCTCTGCATTTGACCCATCACCCTTGATCACTCCCTGGGAGGTGAGGGGAGCAGTGGGCAGCAGCGATGCCGTTCGCGGGAATCATTTTTGGTGATTTAACCCCCAATTCCAACCCTTAATGCTGGGTGCCAAGCAGGGAGGTAACGGGTCACTTTGTTACAGTCCTTGGTATGACTCGGCTGGGGTTTGAACTCACGACCTACCGATCTCAGGGCGGACACTCTAACCACTAGGCCACTGAGTAGGCCTAGTTAGTAGGCAATAGAGATACGCGGATAGGCAATTATATCATCTGCAACCGCATCACTAAAGTCGTCATCCACCCGCACCAACATTTTATCAAAACCGCAAGCGCTCACCACCCGCCCGTTTTTATATATCAGGGTTCGGCAACCTTCAACACTCAAAAAGCTATTTTGACCCGTATCACAGAGTAAAGAAGACAATGGGAGCCGCAACCATTCTCGCCAATATCTGCTGGTACTCATCCAGATAACGAGAATAAGGGTGTGGTATGAAGACATTGCCTTTGTCGCCTTCAACAACACGTACAAACTGTTTGCCAGTCCAGCAACTTGTTGTATGCAGCTTCCGCAGACACTCGTACAAGATTGAAAGGCATACTGGGTGATACAGAGTACACTGATGGTTGTGATATAAACAATTTTAACATTCTTACTAATATGCGCCACGCTGTGAAGCCACACCAAACAAGAATGACAAACACAATTCGGGAGAACATCCTCACAGTAACAACATAAACGCAACACAACAAATACCCAGAATCCTTTGCATCCATGACTCTTCCTGAATATATTTTACACCCCCGCGCCCCCAACCCCGCCTACCTTACCGACGTACGGGGGTGTGTGGGGGCGGCGGGGTTTGGTGCTAGCGGGGTGTATAATATAGTCAGGAAGAGTCATGGATGCAAAGGATTCTGGGTATTAGTTCTGTTGCGTTTATGTTGTGTTACTGTGAGGATGTTCTTCCGAAATGTGTTTGTCATTCTTGTTCGGTGTGGCTTCACAGCGTGGCGCATATTAGTAAGAGTGTTAAAATTGTTTATATCACAACCATCAGTGTACTCTGTATCACCCAGTATGCGTTGCAGTCGTGTGCGTGTGTCAGCGGAAGCCACATACAACATGTTGCTGGACTGGCAAGCTATTTGGACATGTTGTAGAAGGCGTCAAAGGCAATGGCTTCATAGCACGCCCTAATCCTTGTTAACTGGGTGACTGCCAGCAGATATTTACGGGAATGTTTGCGGCTCCTGTTGTCTTCTTTACTTTGTGACACGGGTCAAAATGGCTCTTTGAGTGGTAAAGGTTGTCGATCCCTGAACCATGTATATCAAATATTTCCAAATGGTTCAACCGCCACCCGCCCGAATCTATTTAAAATCAATTTTTTCATCATGTCACCCGCCCGACCCGCGGTTTATCCGCGGACTCTGCGGATGAGACCACAAACCGCGCATCTCTAGTAGGCAATATACACACACCATAGTAATTCTTGTATCTCTGACTACGGTAGTCGTAATGGGCCGACAGTCCATCAAGCGGTGCGGCATCAAAGTCATACTAAAATATTTTGACAGATTTTTGAGTGCAGTGTGTAATGTTCTTTATTTTCAATGGAACATTTAAAGTTTTGGTGTTGTTTACTGGCATCATATTGCAGTCTACACATATCTGTGTGACTTATATCTATCTACTAGTCGCACTTATAATTTCACAATATACCAAATAAAATTGCTTTGTGGTCAATAATCACAACCGGAATTATTCCGTACATTAGGCGCACCGGGTTATAATGCGCAGTGTCGATTTTTGCAAAAATTAAAGGATTTTAAGTGCGCCTTATTGTCCAAAAAATACGGTACACTTGAAGAAACGGTAATGTATGTGCAGTAATGTAATTTTGCAGCACAAGTAAAGTACAAGTTCACTTGCAATTCCTTCTTCACTTTAAAATGGCACTTTTGAGACTTGAGACAGTTAAAGTTTAAAAACTGTCCAATTTAGAAGTTTGCATTTATAGCATGTTTATGATGAGGAGTAATAGTAAAGTACATTTGTATTTCATAACAGAGTTTCATCATTTCAGTGATGATTTAAATTAAGAACCCTATGAATAGAAGTCGAAATAATTGTGGAACTTGATGCCCACCTGGTCACAGCAGATATTGACGGTTGTATTGTGGCCAACCGACAGCACACCTGTGCAATCATTATGCTGTTGAATCAGCATCTTGACGTGCCACAACACAGATTTAGTATTTGAGAGAAATATATATTTTGTGTACATACAAAGAAAATACTATCAGATTTCATGAAAAATGGGATCAAAAACTAAAAAGTGTTCAATCAAAGAAAGTCGGACTCACCTTCTCACTCCATGCCCACAGTCCGATGCCAACCAAGGCCATGCCGAGCAACTGCAAAATAAGAGGACACATTATAAACTTTGGAAAAAATATTTTTATTCTCAAAAGACTACGAAACACATTTCCTGAGAAAAAAAAAATCTTAAGAGTGATTTTTAATGTGGAAAAAAAAACATTTATATTTAATCTTTTTTTTTTTAAACAAACCTTTAGTCAAAAAATACCTGTCTCTTGAACTTGTGAATGTAATGACTCTTGAAAAAATATGATTTATAAACTCTACAAACATGAATAAATGGAAACTAATTTGGAAGCCTTTACTGACATATTACATCATAACTTATAGACATTTTAAAAAAGTGTTGTATATTTTTTGTTGTGGGACGGCGTGGCGCAGTGGAAGAGTGGCCGTGCGCAACCCGAAGGTCCCTGGTTCAATCCCCACCTAGTACCAACCTCGTCACGTCCATTGTGTCCTGAGCAAGACACTTCACCCTTGCTCCTGATGGGTGCTGGTTTGCGCCTTGCATGGCAGCTCCCTCCATCAGTGAGCGAATGTGTGTGTGAATGGGTAAATGTGGAAGTAGTGTCAAAGCGCTTTGAGTACCTTGAAGGTAGAAAAGCGCTATACAAGTACAACCCATTTATCATTTTATCTATACTTCCTTTTTTTATTATTGTTATTGTTCCCACAATACTATTGCTTTTTTGAGTCACTTTTGATATGGTTTTATCACGGTTGACTTGCTTTTTTTGTGCCTTTTTTTTTTTTTTTTACACATCTGTCAATGTAAACAAAAATGCGACTTTCTTCTTCTTTTTTAAGTGTGAACGGTGGAGAGGTCCCCCGTGAGGTGATCAAGTGATCACTTCCTGAGGATCCTTGATGCCGAGGAATATTCATCCATCTTGCTATCTGAATCATCTGCTGATCCTGAGCCAGATAAACAATATCTGGGTACTTTTTCCTAATAAAGTCAATACTTTAAACTTTGAGTTGTTAAAGCCAAAGTGCACCTCTCTCATCAAGTGTGTATGTGTGCATGTATGAAGGGTCTGAGTGAGCAAAGTATGATTGTCAAATGTGATTTTAACCATAAAATTCAATAAAATATATTTGCAAATACATATTTAAAAAAATTGTACCTTAAAACAGTGGTCCCCAACCTTTTTTGCACCACAAACCAGTTTAATGTAGGTATTATTTTCAGGGACCGGCTTCCCACTTGTGAAAAGTACAACTCACTATAAAGGCTGAATTAGTGTTAACTCTGGGCTTGTTTCTTTGCAATAAAATTCTGATGGAAATCAGCCTGATTTGGCTACAATCTGTCCCATTTATATTTGATATGTTTATTAATGTGCATTGTATCATGTCACAAAGTTATAACAAATGGCAACTTCCTATGAGGAGTTTTATTGTACATCTATAAACAAGCGCATTAGTGTGTCGAGTGCACAGGTGTCAAACTCAAGGCCCGCGGGCCAGATCTGGTCCTCCACGTCATTTTATATGGCCCGCAAAAGCCTGGAAATAATGTCAATTAATTACCTTATATTTTCTTTCTTTACTTTCTTACTAAAAGGTATAAGGTTTTTTTTTCTAGTTTGACAGGGAAAAAAAATAGTGTCCAATATTGCAACAAACACTCCATCCATCCATTTTCTACCGTGTATCCCTTTCGGGGTCGCGGGGGGTGCTGGAGCCTATCTCAGCTGCAATCGGGCGGAAGGTAGGGTACACCCTATTATATTATCTAACTTTGTTGGTCAAAATCCAAATAAATGATTAAATATCTGCTTAACTTATGGTTTCGTAGCAAGTTAACCATCAAATTGTACACTATAAAAATAACCAATAGATTTTACTGTAAAATTCAGGGAGATTTTTACAGCGTATTACTGTGAGTTGGAAAAAAAAAACAATCAATGTTTGTTTTTTTACAGTAAAATTCTGTCGACTGAGCTGTCAGTTTTGTTTTGTCCACGGTTGATGATTTTAAGGTACCACTTTTTCCTATGGTAAAAAAACTGGCAGCTGAGTTGCCAAAATGAAAATTAAACAGTGGCACTGTATTTATATCTACAGTAATATGTTGTTAAAGGCCTACTGCAATGAGATTTTCTTATTTAAACGGGGATAGCAGGTCCATTCTATGTGTCATACTTGATCATTTTGCGATATTGACATATTTTTGCTGAAAGGATTTAGTAGAGAACATCGACGATAAAGTTCGCAACTTTTGGTCGCTAATAAAAAAGCCTTCCCTGTACCGGAAGTAGCAGATGATGTGCGCATGACGTCACGGGTTGTGGAGTTTCTCACATCCTCACATTGTTTACAATCATAGCCACCAGCAGCGAGAGCGATTTGGACCGAGAAAGCAACAATTTCCCCATTAATTTGAGCGAGGATGAAAGATTCGTGGATGAGGATAGTGAGAGTGAAGGACTACAAAAAAAATGAAAAAATTAAAAAATAAATTTAAAAAAAGGCGAGGGCAGTGGGAGCGATTCAGATGTTATTAGACACATTTACTAGGATAATTGTGGGAAATCCCTTATCTGATTATTGTGTTACTAGTGTTTTATGAGATTATATGGTACTTGAAAGTCGGAGGGGTGTGGCCACAGGTGTGGTGACCGCCAGTGTCTCCGGTGGGAGGAGGTAATAGTCCGCAGCTGCAGGAGGACGCAAGCTCCACTCATGTCTACGGTAAGAGCCGACTTATTAGCACAATTTTCTCACCGAACCTGCCGGTTGACATGTGGTCGGGAACCATGTTCGCTTGACCGCTCTGTTCCATAGTAAAGCTTAACCTTCGGGAATGTAAACAAGGAAACACCGGCTGTGTTTGTGTTGCTAAAGGCAGCTGCAATACACCGCTTCCCATCTACATCTTTCTTCTTTGACTTCTCCATTATTAATTGCACAAATTGCAAAAGATTCAGCAACACAGAAGTCCAGAATACTGTGTAATTATGCGATTAAAGCAGACTACTTATAGCTATGATCGGGCTGGAAGAACATGTCCACTACAACCGGTGACGTCACAAGCACGGGTCATCATACGCCTCATCATTCCCCAACGTTTTCAACAGGAAACTTTGCGGGAAATTTAAAATGGCAATTTAGTCAACTAAACCGGCCGTATTGGCATGTGTTGCAATGTTAACATTTCATCATTGATGTATAAACTATCAGACTGCGTGGTCGGTAGTAGTGGGTTTCAGTAGGCCTTTAAAATAATAATAATAAAATAACATCATATATTTTACAGTAAAAGTCTGGCAACTTGGCTGCCAGACTGTAAAAAAAGAGTGGTCAAATCCACAGATTTTTGTTACTCTTTACATTATTTAAAAAAAATATTTAAAGTAATACGCAAATTCATTAATTGTTTACTGTTACAAGCGGCCCTCTATTGGCAGCCATGACTGCGGTGTGGCCCTCAATGAAAACAAGTTTGACACGCCTGGTTTAGTGGGACAGGCCAATGTTAAGTCAGGAGAAAATACAGTACTTTATAAATCATTTAATGTTTCTCTCCGGCCCCGTAGCAAATGCGTCACGGACCCGTGGTTGGGGATCACTGCCTTAATTTTTTTTATTTTCCCTTTAATTTTTCCACCCCAACTTTTTTCCCATAATATTAACCCTTGTGTGGTGTTCCGGTCCGTGGGAAAAATGATACAATGAAGAAAAATGATACAATTAATTAATTTTTCAAACCTAGGTTCACTGACTTTGGCTCATTTTCTATGAAGAACATATATCAGACTACATATTTAATGACCACACACACTATACACCCCCCTACACATTTCTATTACATATAAGATGTCCGGGTCCACTGGACACGGGGCTAATAGAAGTGTAGAAATTGATGTTCTGTGTGCCACACGCACACACGCACACACAAACACACACACACACACAGCAAGCCTAGACAAGAGAAGGACAGAGTGTAGGTACACAGAATATCAGAGGGTCAAATGTGCGAGAAAATGAGAGCAGACAGTGTTGACAAACAATGCTGCAAATAGGGCTGGGCGATATATCGATATACTCGATATATCGCGGGTTTGTCTCTGTGCGATAAAGAAAATGACTTTATCGTGATATTCGAGTATACGTTCTCACGCAGTTGCTTTTAGCTGCTGGCCTTACACTGCATGCGTTTCCCACTCTTTCTTGTCTCTCCTTCTCACAGCCACAAGCGCACCTTCTTACATATGTCACATACGTACACGCCCTTGCGGAGCAGAGAAGTAGCAGCATGGGTAACGTTAGCTGTGGTGCGAGTGGTAATACGAGAGAAAGAAGGTGCGAATCTGGTAACAAATGAAGGAAGAATTCCCAAGAAAAACAGCATCGTCTGGCGGTGGTCTGGCTTCAAGTGGGAATATGTCGAACAGACTACCGTATTTTGTCAAGTATGCGGCAAAAGTGTTGCTATCAAAAGTAGCATCACTGCTAATATGTAGCATTATTTGAAAAGTCACCTGCTCGAGAATAAAGAGTGCTTACTGCGCATGTCAACATCTCCATTCAGTGCCACACGCCCACGCCATCAAAATGCTTAGGCAAACATTTCCAGATCAATTCCGTATGAAAAAAATTGTCAACAACAAAAGGAGATAATGTCCGCAATAACCTACCCCATAGCGATTTGATTTCCTATTATGCAGCTCATTTTTATTTGAAAGATATTGAAATATATTCTGTGACATCATGGAATATTTTAAACTATTGTAGTGGCGTTCTGTACAAAAAGTTCACTTTAATTTAGTGTTGTTTTGATATGTCATCTTAGTGAAATCATGCACAAAAGTGCACTCATAGCTTGTTTTAAAATGTCTCTGACAATCTTGCACTTTCTGTTTTGAAATGGCATGAATGTTTGTGCCACTGCTTAATAACTGTTTAATAAATACAGTTTTGGTCATTTAACTTAATTGTGATTTCCCTCTATGCATGAAAGTTTACAATGAGCATATATTTATGCAGTATGAACAAGAATGTTTTAATGTAGACACATAGAATCATCATACTGGTGTGATTATATGCATCGAGTGTTCATTCAAGGCTAAGGCAAAATACCAAGATACATATCGTGTATCGCGATATGGCCTAAAAATATCGATATATTAAAAAAAAGGCCATATTGCCCAGCCCCAGTTGCAACCTTGTGATCCAGAAACTGGCAGAGAAATTTTCCGTGCAACGTTCATATTGTTGTTACGTTGTTGTGGCTTTTAATGACTCACAATCAAACACTTTTACGTTAAAATACTGAACAGATGTTTTTTGGGATAAGGTAAACATATATCCATCCATCCATTTTATACCGCTTATTCCCTTTCGGGGTCGCGGGGGGCGCTGGCGCCTATCTCAGCTACAATCGGGCGGAAGGCGGGGTACACCCTGGACAAGTCGCCACCTCATCCCAGGGCCAACACAGAAAGACAGACAACATTCACACTCACATTCACACACTAGGGCCAATTTAGTGTTTCCAATCAACCTATCCCCAGGTGCATGTCTTTGGAAGTGGGAGGAAGCCGGAGTACCCGGAGGGAACCCACGCATTCACGGGGAGGACATGCAAACTCCACACAGAAAGATCCTCAGCCTGGATTTGAACCCAGGACTGCAGGACCTTCGTATTGTGAGGCAGACGCACTAACCCCTCTTCCACCGTTCAGTATTTTAACATAAAAGTGTTTGATTCTGAGGCTTCAACAGCCACAAAATGCCAGCCGGCCTTTGTGGGTTGTGATTACTGTATAAATGTATTTATGTATTAATATATTTTAACACTATGTATGTATTTGTACTTAATGTATTTGATTAATGCATTAATGTATCTTAACACTTTTATGTTAAAATACTGAACAGATGTTTACCTTATCCCAATAAACAACTGTTCAGTATTTTTAACGTAAAAGTGTTTGATTTACGTATTAATTAATTTATATATTAATGTATTTTAACACTATGTATGCACTTGGATTTTATGTATTTGATAAATATATTAATGTATTTTAACATTTTTATGTTAAAATACTGAACAGATGTTTACCTTATCCCAATAAATATCTGTTCAGTATTTTAACGTAAAAGTGTTTGATTGTGAGGCATTAAAAGCCACAAAATGCAACGGTCCATCAGACCCAGAAACGCTGGCTGAGTAACAACAATATGAACATTACACAAGGGTTAAAGCAGGGGTCACCAACCTTTTTGAAACCAAGAGCTACTTCTTGGGTACTGATTAACGCGAAGGGCTACCAGTTTGATACACACTTGAATAAATTGCCAGAAATAGCCAATTTGATCTATTTACCTTTATCTCTATGTTATTATTAATAATTAATGATATTTTTCTTTGTGGAAACACTGATCATCTTAATGAGTTTTCACAATAAATATGTATAGAAAAAGATAAATGTAAAAAAAAAAGGGGGTATTTCTGTCTGTCATTCCGTTGTACATTTTTTTTCCTTCTACGGAAAGTTTTTTGTAGGGAATAAATGATGAAAAAAACACATAATTGAACGGTTTAAAAGAGGAGAAAACACGAAAAAAAATTAAATTACATCTTGAAACATAGTTTATCGTCAATTTCCACTCTTTAAAATTCAAAATTCAACCAAAAAAAAAGAAAAGAAAAACAAGCTAATTCAAATATTTTTGAAAAAATTAAAAAAAGAATTTATGGAACATCATTAGTCATTTTTCCTAATTAAGATTATTTTTAGAATTTTGATGACATGTTTTAAATAGGTTAAAATCCAATCTGCACTTTGTTAGAATATATAGCAAATTGGACCAAGCTATATTTCTAACAAAGACAAATCATTATTTCTTCTACATTTTCCAGAACAAAAAATGAAAAAGAAAATTCAAAAGACTTTGAAATAAGATTTAAATTTGATTCTACAGATTTTTTAGATTTGCCCGAATAATTTTTTTGAATTTTAATCATAAGTTTGAAGAAATATTTCACAAATATTATTTGTCGAAAAAACAGAAGCTAAAATGAAGAATTAAATTAAAATGTATTTATCATTCTTTACAATAAAAAACAAATACTTGAACATTGATTTAAATTGTCAGGAAAGAAGAGGAAGGAATTTAAAAGGTAAAAAGGTATATGTGTTTAAAAATCCTAAAATAATTTTTAAGGTTATATTTTTTCCTCAAAAATTGTCTTTCATAAAGCAAAGTAAAAAAAATAAATGAATTTATTCAAACAAGTGAAGACCAAATCTTTAAAATATTTTCTTGGATTTCCAAATTCTATTTCAGTTTTGTCTCTCTTAGAATTAAAAATGTCGAGCAAACAGAGACCAGCTTGCTAGTAAATAAATAACATTTAAAAAAATACAGGCAGCTCACTGGTAAGTGCTGCTATTTGAGATATTTTTAGAACAGGCCAGCGGGCGACTCATCTGGTCCTTGCGGGCGACCTGGTGCCCGCGGTCACTGCGTTGGTGACCCCTGTTCTATTGTGTTTCTGCACCTGCGGTTCCCACACAAGGTTGCAACATTGTTTGTCAAACACTGTCTGCTTTCATTTTCTCGCACATTTGAATTGGGGCATTAAAAGCCCCACAATGCAACGGGTCCATCAGACCCACAAACCCTGGCTGAGTATGAACAATATGAACATTACACAAGGGTTAAAGCAACATTATCATGTGTACTATATGAGAACATATGGAACATTGTGCAACTTTATTACATAGAGAATAAAAATGATTGTAATAATGCTGTAAAACTAATAGTCTATGAATCCTATATTCTATTGTTTATGTTGCTGGCAAGGCTGACATTGAAGGGCACCAACAACAAACAAGAAGCCGATTAGCAGCTGCTAGCATCCCCAGCAGTAGGATTACAAGAGCAGGCATTACGCCTGGATTTAAATGACATTTAAAGGCGGTTACGAACAAAATGTCCACCTTGTTCGAAGGCTTCCTTCCATCAAAGCTTACCCAGAAGAGGATGTTGAATCCAAAAATGAAGTATTTGATGCAGCAGCTGACTTCGTGGCCTTTGTATTGATTCCCCGACATGTTTAACAGGCATCATCGACTGGATCTAATCCGTAAAAGTAAGAATAAGATATCATGAATAATAGCGGCCGTAAAAAAACGGCCTTCCGTGCTAGTTTACGGGCTTTGTGGAGCAGGTATACGGTTCATCATTGGATTTTTATAAAATCAACGATGTCCTTTCCTGCTGATTTACGTCATAATTACGCACTAAAAGCAAGATTCTAAAAAGTTGCGACAGATGATGTCCGTTTGACGCTAAATAACGTGGAATATTCGCCACACCGTTTTTTTTTGTCTGATAATATTGCGACGAGCAGGTGGAGGCGGGACCAACGATGCAAGTACCACGCACTGATTGGCTGGGGAAGTATTTGACAGACAGCACGCTAAGCCAATTCCACAAGAATTGTATTACGTAATTTCCTTCTACTGCATCTGAGTTAGTGAACAAACCTCCTCAATATACGTACGTTATTCGTCCAGGAGGAGTCAATATACAACATGCCCGCGTTCCACATATGGCCCGCCAAAGATTTTCATTCGGCCTGCCGAACATCACCTGAATAGGCTCGATAAAACCATTAAAAATTGGGTTGATCGTGTATGCATGCAGTACTCCCGCCAGCCAGCGGGGTGACAGCGAGGGCTATGTGTCACAGTGACGCAGCAATAGGGTGAGTAGAAGAAGACTACTCAATTCAACCCTGGAAAACATTAAACAAATCTAAATAAATTGCAAAAAAAAAATTTTTTAACAACGGCTGTCCAACAAAGAATACTTGCTCGTTCTACCACGAGCAAGTATTCGAATCATTGTTTTCTGGCGGACCTTTTAAGCGACGGACACATCGATCCAGACAAGCAGCAACAGTGTAAGTTTCATCACAAAACTTGGTCAACCATTTTTAAGTATACATAATATACTTTTTGCATAAATATATTCATTTTGTTTTGTATTAAAGTGTATGACTTTGCAATGTATTTTGTAGTCTTATGTTGTTTTGTTGTTTGACAGTGACAATCAAATCTTGTTTAATACACGCAGTGCAAAATTTGACCAATAGAGGGCGACACCGCTATTGTTAACTAGCTGCACACGCTGGATTGATGGATTGATTGATTAAAACTTTTATTAGTAGATTGCAAAGTACAGTACATATTCCGTCCAATTGACCACAAAATGGTAACACCCGAATAAGTTTTTCAACTTGTTTCAAGGCCTACTGAAATGAGATGTTCTTATTTAAACGGGGATAGCAGGTCCATTCTATGTGTTATTCTTGATCATTTCGCGATATTGCCATGTTTTTGCTGTAAGGATTTAGTAAAGAACTTCCACGATAAAGTTCACAACTTTCGGTGCTAAGACAAAAGCCCTGCCTCTACCGGAAGTCGCAGACGATGACGTCACATGTTGGTGGCTACTCACATATTCACATTGTTTTTAATGGGAGCCTCCAACAAAAAGTGCTATTCGGACCGAGAAAACAACAATTTCCCCATTAATTTGAGCGAGGATGAAAGATTTGTGTTTGAGGATATTGATAGCGATGGACTACAAAAAAAAAAAAGTTACATAAAAAAACCGCGATTGCATTGGGACAGATTCCAATGTTTTTAGACACATTTACTAGGTTAATTCTGGCAAATCCCTTATCTTTATATTGTGTGTCTAGTTTTTTAGTGAGTTTAATATTACCTGATAGTCGGAAGGGTGTCTCCAAGGGTGTCTTGACGCGCAGTGTCTCAGGGGAGTCGACAGCAGCTTTATGGACGGCACAAGCTCAGCTTTTCTCCGGTAAGAACTGACTTTTTAACCACAATTTTCTCACCGAAAGCTGCTGGTTGACATGTGGTCGGGATCAATGTTCTCTTGACCGCGCTCTGATCCATAGTAAAGTTTCACCTCCAGGAATTTTAAACAAGGAATCACCTTGTGTTTGTGTGGCAAAAGGCTAAAGCTTCCCAACGTCATCTTTCTACTGTGACTTCTCCAATATTAATTGAAGAAAATACAAAAGATTCAGCAACACAGATGTCCAAAAAACTGTATAATTATGCCGTTAAAGCAGACGACATTTAGCTGTGTGTGTGCGAAGCGCTCATACTTCCTAAAAACCCGTGACGTCTTGCGTACACGTCATCATTACACGACGTTTCGATGACGAAACTCCCCGGGAAATTTAAAAAATTGTAATTTAGTAAACTAAAGGCCGTATTGGCATGTGTTGCAGTGTTAATATTTCATCATTGATATATAAACTATCAGACTGCGTGGTGGGTAGTAGTGGGTTTCTGTAGGTCTTTAAGTCAGGGTCCACGTTAATCAATTCATGAAAATGAGTAGCGAGGGCAGAATAATGAATTCATTTGACAGAGCAGTGTGAAAGCCGATGTGTTTATTTTGCAATTAGGCTCTTGAAACTGTGGCCCCTCTTCGTTACTTGATATAAAATATTACAAATAATGACTAAAACTATTTTACCAAATAACATAGTTACAGTTATTTTGGATTTTTACAAACATTGAATCCTTAAAATATTTTACAAAATGCATTTGTTTCAGAGTTGAAAACTTATGAATTGGGTATACATTTTTTTGCCAAACATATTAAAAATAAAATGAATTAATAAATTAATTCATAGATTTGAATGCAGATACATTGTACTATTAATCTTTGTCTATTTTTGCAAATGATAAATCCACAAGTTGAAATGGTTTCCAAATAATACAATTCAAATTATTTTTATAATATAGGTTCAAATTTTCCAAGAGAAAATATGTACAAATAAATAAAACATTTATAGTATGAAATAAACTTGTCATACCAAAATAAAAAAGTATCTTCGAAGAAAAATATGTCATATTGAAGGAATAATGTTGTAACTGCACACATTTGTAATGTTTCAAAAAATGAAGTCAGAATGTGATTTATTTTTTAAAGTCTTATTATATGATAATAATAAAAAAGTCATAAATTTACAAGAAAAAATGTTAATATTTCAATAATAATGTAATGGAATAGTTATGACATGAAACAAATCTTATTGTTATGACAAAAAAGTTGTAATTCTAATAGAAAATATATTAAATTAGAAATTTAGTTGAAACCCTCATAATTAACTGACAAAACAAATCTATATTTTAAAAGAAGGAATTAATATTAAAGAATATTAGGACCCATGGGTCGCGTCACAGCGATAATTTGTGTGTTACCAAGAGGCAGCGTGCAGGTAAAAAGTATTTTATGTGATGATAAAAACAAAAGGCGCGTGCTGCAAAGGGAAAGACACTGAAGCTTAGGGAATACTACGCATAACGAAACTAAACTGATCAGGCTACAAAACCAAATGCTGGAGAACAGCAAAGACTTACTCATTCAAAAAAAAAAAAGGTAGCAGCCGCTACCAAGTTAAATAGTTTTCATTGTAAAAGAAAACAGGTGCAGGAAGCGCTCAGAGGCAAGTGTGTAGGTGCTGCAGGAGAACACAAACAAAACAAAATGCAACCAAAATAAGAGCGCTAAACCACAACTATGACACTAAACACAGGAAAAACGCCAACACACTCAAAATTCGGCACGATATGGTGTAACAGATCATGACAGAATACAGTGTATTTTGCTCCACAGTAAGAAATACCAAATCTAAAGTCTTGTTTAAAATATATTTTTATTTTTAATAAATACAATATAAATACAAATACAGTGTTGCAAACAAGACAATTAGTAAAAAAACAACTAAAAATGAAGCATAGTAACATATGTCCTTTGTTTTGTGAAGTGCATCAGTGTCATTTCAGTAAAGAAAAATACATTTGTATTTAAAGAGGCTGGTTGAAGTGTCCCATGAACAGAATAGCTCCGGTTCCTTTGTGCTGGATAAGGAAGAGGAAAGGTCGATCCAAAGTGATCTCCTCTACCGCCATTCGAGAGAACATCACAGCAGCTAAAAGCACAAGAAAAGGTCACTATCTAATAAATAAATACATTACTGGACTTAAAACTATACTTATAAAGTACCAGCCAAAAGTTTGGACACACCTCATTCAATGTGTTTTCATTATTTTCATGACTATTTACATTGCAGATTGTCACTAAAGGCAACATAACTATGAATGAACACATGTGGAGTTATGTACCTGACAAAAAAAGGTGAAATAACTGAAAACATGATTTATATTCTAATTTTTCCAAATAGCTACCCTTAGCTCTGATTACTTTTTCGCACACTCTTGGCATTCTCTCTACGAGTTTCAAGAGGTCGTCACCAGAAATGGTTTTCTCTTCACAGGTGTGTTTGAAGCTCATCCAGAGAATGCCAAGAGTGTGCAAAGCAATAATTAGAGCAAAGGGTGGCTATTTTGAAAAAAATAACTAGAATACCCCAGGGATCAATAAAGTACTTTCTATTCTATTCTATTCTACTCTAAAACATGTTTTCAGTTATTGTGTTAATAAGTACATAACTCCACGTGTGTTCATTCATAGTTTCGATGCCTTCAGTGACAATCTACAATGAAAATAAAGAAAACGCATTGAATGAGGAGAAGGTGTCTTCACATTTTTGGCCTTTTTGTGTTTATATAATATATATATATGTGTATATATGTATTAAAACTGAAGGTATAAATAGTATACATATATACAGTACTGTACTTATATATGCAAATAAAGTAATGTCATTTATTTACATGAAGCCCAGAATTCCTGACGTATGTTAAGTACAATACAAATACAATCTATTATTATTATTATTATTATAGTATGCATGTATACGCTCCATTGTGCTCCTTTGATCTCCGACTCTTACCTGTGGCTGACGCTCCTTTTGTTCCCCGCTCATTGACCTCCAGCTTCACAGTCTGGAAAACCTTGGACACGCATAGCCTCTCATCGCCTGAAGAGTTCAAGGAAACAAGACAAGGTTAGTTTTGAACTCGGGTCTGAAGGAGCAACCGGTTGGCTGGTTTATTCCGCTGATTATAGCCATTAGAGAATAATCAATAGTCTGTCGACCTTTGGCTGATTTACGTCAATGTTTAGGAAACCTTTAGTTTGGTCTGTAATCCCCGTTTTCCTAATTCTGTTGACTGAATTTTGACTTTTGTTCTCGTACAATTACGATTTTATTCTTAAATCATTGACAATATAAATTATATCTTTATTATAATACTAAATTATATCTTTACTCTTCTATCTTTATGACACTTTGACATTATCCTTATAACATTGCCACTTTTGCTCTTAAGTTTTTCTCGGAACACATTTATTTTATATTAGAAATGGCAACAGCGGAGAATGAATGTCGCATAACAAGAAGTTAGAGAAAAAAAAGAAGCTTATCGACTACAAAGGCAGAAGCGCGCACATTTTCAGGACTTATGCAGATCCCAAATACAGATCAGCAGGTACCAGAAGGTAAGAAAAGTTGATTTTGCGCTTGTAGTAGTTATAGAAATAAATTGATTACAAGGCATTAATTAAGAGAGCTTTTTCGTGTAAATTGCGACCTAATTTATAGATAAAAAAACAAGATAGTTGAACAGTGATTTTCCTCGTTATATGATAATCTTGTCTATTCTCGTAATCGTTGTATATTGAAGCTTTTTTCCCTCAAAACGTGGCAATTTTCTATGACTCCTTCCTTGTAAAGCTCTGTTTTCCTTATCTAACTTTTTATCGCGATATTGCCACTTTTCCCGTGTGAAATTACAACTTGTGTCGTAATATTCCCGATTTATTCTTGGAACATTTCAACTTATGCAGATCCTAAATACAAATCAGCAGGTACCAGAAGGTAAGAAAAGTTGCTTTTGCATAATATTGCGAAACAAAATGCCAGATAATATGTCTTACCTTATACACACACCATAATAATACTCGTATGTTTAATGCGGCAACAATCCATCAAGCGGTGTGGCTTCATAGCTTACCAAAGTCGGACTAAAACTTTTTGATGGATTTTTGAGCGCCGTGTGTAATGTTCTCTATTTTCAATGGAACATATAAAATGTTGTTGTTGTTTACTTGAGTCACATTGCTATCATATTGCAGTCTACACGTATTTGTTATGTTTGACTGCCATCTACTGGTCACACTTATCATTACACCATGTAACAAATAAAATTGCTTCGAGGTCGGTAAGCAAAACTCGAATTATTCCGTACATTAGGCGCACCAGGTTATAGGGCGCTCTGTCGAGTTTTAAGAAAGAAAAAAGGATTTTAAGTGCGCCCTATAGTCTGAAAAATACGGTATTCCGGTCTGCAACATTTGCATAATTTCTCAGACATATTGTGGACTTTTTCTTATTATTGGAATGACAACTCGGTGTGCGTATTTTTATTGTTGTACTCACCGGTGATGCGTGTAAAATCGGCAGTAGCTAGATTGAAAATGTTTCCCAAGCCCATGTTGACGAGAGCATCCTTTAAATTGACGTCAGAGTTGAGCGTAAACCTACAAAAAACAACAATGTCAGTAATGATAGGTCAATAAGGTACTAATAAATAGCATAATCCAGCTGGCATGGCCTACACCTTACCTGGGCATGGATAATTGTCTCCGAACATGACGTAGTTCCGATCGCCACTGCTTGATCCTCTGGCTGCTCAGTTCGCTACTGAGCGCGCTCAGTGGCACGTCGCGCTCGAAGGGCGACACTAGCAGCATGCTCAGTGAGTCACCCTCGTATGGCAGCTCCAGAACATCGTAATCCACGCCGTCGGTTGTCACAAACTCACCTGTTGACGCGGAACCAAAACTAGTTAGCTGATAAGATCGTTTGTTGATTCGTAAGATCATTTGAGGCTAACCGTAGTTGAAGCGGTTGGTCAACGTCATCATGCTAACCGGAACAACACTGCCGTTAGCACAGTGGAACATTCTTTCGTGGGTCCGCGTGGGCTCGAATGGAACTTTCCAGAGCCCCTGGAAGTGGAGGGCGTTCAGGAGAACAAGGCGTGTCTCATCCGACACCGATCCCGGCGCCAAAAAGTTGGGAATGGCGCCTGCAAAAAAATTTGAAACAAACAAGTGAACAAATTTGCGTGGAGGACGGCAGGCCAAAAAAAAAAAAAAAGTTAGTTTTTTTTTTCAATACTGCAAGAAAAAAACTTAATTTTTGCAAAAAAAAATGTCAACATAACGGGAATTAAGTTACGCTTTGATAGGGGAAAAAAAGTTATGAGAAATATTACAAGCCTCATATTGAACTCTAAACGAGAAGAAAAGTTGTAATATCGCAAGAATAGTCACGTAATCACGACATTAAACTATTACGAGGAAAAAAAGCACAATTTTATAGGAAAAAAAATGAATTTTTTACAGAATTATGTCATGGTTGCAAATGTAAAACTATTTTTGCAATAACAGCGACATCATTTTGGAAGTAATGTCCGGGGTGTACGCTGCCTTCCGCCCGAATGCAGCTGAGATAGGCTCCAGCGACGCCCCGCGACCCCAGAAGAGACAAGCGGTAGAAAATGGATGGATGGATTGAATATCGTAATATTAAAAGATAAAAAGTCGTCAGAAGTAATGTGGTAGTTATCGTAATAAATTGATTACCAGGCAATAATTAAAAGAGCTTTTCAACCTAATTTATAGAAAAAAACAAGAGTTGAACAGTGTTTTTTCCTTGTAATATTAACATTTTGCTTATTCTTGTAATCTTTGTATATCGCAGCTTTTGTCTCTGAAAATGCGACAATTTTCTATGACTCCTTTCTTGTAAAACTCAGTTTTCCTAATATAACTTTTTATCGCGATATTGGCACTCTTCCTGTGTGAAATTACAAATTGTGTTGTAATATTCCCGATTTGTTCTTGTAAAATTAATACTTTTTTGCTGATATTTTACAACATTATTTTTCATTTGCTTGAATTACATGAAGTATTATTGAAATTAAGTTGCTGTTACTTTTGCTTGTACTTTTTGCCCTTATGTCCCTAAAATGGTCTCGCTAATAAAATTATTACGTTTTTAATGTGTACTCAATTTAATCTCGATATATTACAGCTTTCAATTTGGACAAAAACGCAACTTTTTATGTGATATTGCAACTTTAAAATAAAAAAAAATTAAATTACATTATTACAATCATGATATTTTCACTTTGATCTTGGAAAAGTACAACTTTAGTACTGTAATATTGCCACCTAATGGTGGCAACATTTTTCCAAGCAAAACAGCTAGCTTATGGAACATTTGTTCTGTTAAACCACAATCAGTGACAGTTAATACTAACTATCCAAATAAATCACTTTTATTAGCTGACAACACCTAAAGGTAATGAGCGTGAATGTGTTACATACGTACGTAGTTACGTCATTACGTACGAGAAACCGTGAGATAAATAAATGATAAATGGGTTGTACTTGTATAGCGCTTTTCTACCTTCAAGGTACTCAAAGCGCTTTGACACTACTTCCACATTTACCCATTCACACACACATTCACACACATGCAAGGCGCCAACCAGCACCCATCAGGAGCAAGGGTGAAGTGTCTTGCTCAGGACACAACGGACGCGGCGAGGTTGGTACTAGGTGGGAATTGAACCAGGGACGCTCGGGTTGCGCACGGCCACTCTCCCCACTGCGCTACGCCGTCCCAAGATGAAGAGATGGTGGGATATACTGTGTAAAATACTTTGGAAAGTTAGCGCCCTCTAGGCACCTGTGTATATGTTGCAAACCCACCCTTTATTCTCAAAAAAGGTACTTTTTTTATAGTTCCGCATGTTTCTTTTACTTCTCATACAAAACGAACCAGCCAACGAACCCCCCATATGTTATACCACTGGATATATCTCGTTTTAGCCGACAAGGGTACTCAAAATTGGGAACATTTTGTGTTACCATGGTGACGCTATTCGAAAAACTAATCTCTACGGGCCCATTGAATACTTAGGCAATTGTTATAGGGCGGATATTTCCAACAGAACGCTCTAACCTCCTCTTGTACCTCAGCCATACTTTCACGTAGCTTGGTAAGTACCTGCTGTGTGGTCAGAGACCCAAGCATTGATGACGCTGGCCGCCTGGTTGGGTCTGGTGAAGTCCACCTGGTGAGGGTGGCTGCTGAAGGCCTTGAGGAGGCCGCGACGGAAGCTTTTCTCCAGAATCATCTTCCTCTCCACCATCACTCCACTCGCCATGTCCAAACCTTCCTCGTTGTGCAGCTCAAACTGCAACATACGCTGCTGCCTGGACATACCACGCTCTGAATAAAAAAATAACAATACAACTTAAATAGTAGTACTAGTCAAATAATAAAGATTCAACAAGACTGCTTGTAACAGAAAAATAATAGGCGGCGCCGCGACAATAGATTATAAATAAAGTTGTAATTATGATAAGGAAGTTGAACGGGGCTAAGGGTAACAAAACGGTCGGACTATGAAGAGGTGAAAAAATCAAAAAATTCCAACAAAAAGTAATTGTACGAGAAATAAATCATAATGTTTTACAAAAAAAGTCACAAGATATCGCCAAAATAAAGTTAAACCAAGACAAGACAAACGTGGCAATTTCACCATGAAAAGTAAGAAGTTTGCAAGAAAAAAAATATTTTCCTTCAAAAAAATGTACCGATTGCCTTCATGATAGATGATAGTATAATAAAAATGTTGTATTTTGAGAGTATAATGTTCCAGTTACGTAAAGAAGTTCAAATATTGCAAGAATTAGGTTTACCTCTCGGGATAATATTTGTCAGTCATAATTTGCGTGAAAAAAAAAAAAAATATATATATATATATATATATATATATATTTATGTATGTATGTGTGTGTGTGTGTGTGTGTGGGAAAAATCACAAGACTACTTCATCTCTACAGAACTGTTTCATGAGGGGTTCCCTCAATCGTCAGGAGATTGAGGGAACCCCTCATGAAACAGTTATGTAGAGATGAAGTAGTCTTGTGATTTTTCCCACACATACATATTGTGCTCTACCACGGTATCGAGCACTATTCTCTGGATAATCCAATTAAGACATATATATGTATATATATATATATATATATATATATATATATACATATATGTATATACCGGTACCATATTGGTATCGGGACATACATACTGTACATACATACACCGGCTTCCTCCCACCTCCAAAGACATGCACCTATGGACAGGTTGATTGTCAACACTAAATGGTCCGTAGTGTGTGATTTTGAGTGTGAATGTTGTCTATCTGTGTTGGTGAGATGGCAGCTTGTCCAGAGTGTAACCCGCCTACCGCTCAAATGCAGCTGGTATAGGCTCCAGCCACCCCGGCGACTTATGCACTTTTTTCTCTTCTTGAGTTTTAGTGTGTTCACTGATTAAGTCTGAGTGTTTTACAGAACCACATGAATCTAAGTCAACAGGACCCAAACATTCCTGATAGTAAATAGTCTAAGTATTTTTGCAAATGATCTCCAGAAGGGGTCGTGGATAGTAACAATAATGACAATGATATTAATAATAAAAAAACTAAATCCTGTT
This sequence comes from Nerophis ophidion, assembly GCF_033978795.1. Classification (NCBI taxonomy): domain Eukaryota; kingdom Metazoa; phylum Chordata; class Actinopteri; order Syngnathiformes; family Syngnathidae; genus Nerophis; species Nerophis ophidion. The sequence goes on from NC_084620.1 coordinate 45,304,582, forward strand.
TGAGATAATGAACAGTGATTAATATGTTATACCTTGCAGGTTGAAGCCCATGGCGGCCGTCATGGCCTTGCGGGTGTTTCTGGCGGCACCCAGCTGAGCCATGGCCAGCACGGAGGAGACGCCGTAGGGGGACAAGACCACATTGCTGTCCCCGGTGGCTCTTGCTAAGTGGGAAAAGACCTTCAGCCCAAAGTCGGTGTGCTTGTCTGACAGAGATGCTTGTCCGCCTCTGCCAGTGCTCAGTAGGACTACAAGGAGAACGTACGTGCAAAACATCCTGTGTGGAAAAAGTAATAATTGTGCATTTTTGTACTCTAAATTGTAAAATTGTGATATAAAAAAAATTATAATAATCGAAAAACGTGTTTGAAAATATATAAAAATGGCAAATAGTCTAGACTTTTTGCAAAAAAGTGTAGTAAATATGCTATTTTAAATGTAATAAAACACAATTGTACACAACTACAGTTAAATTGGCACTAATAACAAACGTAAACCTTAAAAAAATGCCTTAAATCTTCCAAAAACAGTTTAATAACAATATTATTCTTAATTGTGTTATGATAATAAATGAATAAAAATAAACAAAATGTTCTTCGAGAAATAATTGTATTTTTTAATATATTAAAACATACTAAATTATTGATGAATTAAAAATGTATGTATTCAAAAATGTTTAAATTATACAAAAAAAGTATAATAATATTCTTATTCTTAATTATATATGTGTTATAATAAATAGTTAAGAAAAAAAACAAAATTAAACAAATTGCTTAAATTCATAAAAATGCCTGTTTTTAAAAAATATATTTTTGTAATAATTTATCACCCTTTCAAATATTAAATCAATGAACAAAAACCCTAAAAAAGTAAGTTATTACCTTTTGTCTTGTTGCTGGTCTTCTGCTGCTTGAATAGAAAATGAACTTTTGCTGGACTTCCTTTGCTTTTATAGCCTTCACACACACACACACACACACACACACACACACACACCCTCCTTCCCTTGTGCACACAGAGGTTATTTGCGACGGCGATGATGTCATTTGGCAATGTCTGGAAAAGCTTCCCTTTTTCACGACACACACACGCACACACTCACTCGTTCCACGTCTGACAGCGTCAGTGGACAAACATGGAGCTTTCACACACTTTCACAAATGGTTGCGGTATGTGAGCCCTCCCCCCATGTGGAAAGTGTTCCCCAAATGTCTCATTGTGATAAACGACGGAAAAATGTCTAAAAAGTATGCTGACACATTCTTTTATCATTACTGTAATACATATTATTACTACTATAATTAGTTACATTTTGTGCTCTTGTGGGAGAAAAACGTTATCATTGTAAAAAAAAAAAAAAAATTTAAAAAAAATTAATAATCATTTCCAACTGGTATAGAGGGAAAAGTCAACATTTGTTTGTTAATATTGCAACTTCAGCTTCTAACGTTACGATTTGTTGTTGTTACATTACAAATCTAGTTTCCAAACATTGCAACTTTAGTCTTCTGACATCCATCTATCCATCCCTTTTCGACAGCTTGTCCCTAACATAACAACATTTATCTTTCAGTCTCGTGACATTACGATTAGGAATGTTTCAATCAGGGTATTATGCTGCCGATTCCGATACCTATCATCCAGGATTGAGACATACATGTATACATTTACACAACCATATATATATATATATATATATATATATATATATATATATATATATATATATATATACACACACATATAAATACTGTATATGTGTGTATATATATGTGTGTATATATATATACATATAAATATGTGTACATATGTGTATATATATATACACATATATGTATATATATATATATAAATATACTTATGTGTATATATACATATATATGTATATATATGAATATACATATGTATGTATATATATACACACATATGTACACATATTTATATGTATATATATATATATATATATACATACATATATGTACATATGTGTATATACATGTATATACAAACCCTGTTTCCATATGAGTTGGGAAATTGTGTTAGATGTAAATGTAAACGGAATACAATGATTTTTCAAATAATTTTCAACCCATATTCAGTTGACTATGCTACAAAGACAACATATTTGATATTCAAACTGATTAACTTTTTTTTTGCAAATAATCATTAACTTTAAAATTTGATGCCAGCAACACGTGAAAAGAAGTTGGGAAAGGTGGCAATAAATACTGATAAAGTTGAGGAATTCTCATCAAAAACTTATTTGGAACATCCCACAGGTGTGCAGGGAACAGGTGGGTGCCATGATTGGGTATAAAAACAGCGTCCGTGAAATGCTCAGTCATTCAGAAACAAGGATGGGGCGAAGGTCACCACTTTGTGAACGAATGTGTGAGCAAATCGTCAAACAGTTTAAGAACAACATTTCTCAGCGGTCTATTGCAAGGAATTTAGGAATTTCAGCATCTACGGTCCGTAATACCATCAAAAGGTTTAGAGAATCTGGAGAAATCACTGAACATAAGCGATGATATAACAGACTTTCGTTCCCTTAGGCAGTACTGCGTCAAAAAGCAACATCTGTGTGTAAAGGATATCACCACATGGGCTCAAGAACACTTCAGAAAACCACTGTCAGTAACTGCAGTTTGTCGCTACATCTGTGAGTGCAAGTTGAAACTCTACTATGCAAAGCCAAAGCCATTTATCAACGACACCCAGAAACGCTGCCGGCTTCTCTGGGCCCGAGCTCAGCTAAGATGGACTGATGCAAAGTGGAAAAGTGTTCTGTGGTCTGACGAGTCCACATTTCAAAGTTTATGAGTTTGAACATCAAATATCTTGTCTTTGTCGTGCAGTCAATTGAATATGGGTTGAAAAGGATTTGCAAATCATTGTATTCAGTTTATATTTACATCTAACACAATTTCCCAACTCATATGGAAACGGGGTTTGTACATGTGATATATCAACATGTTACATATCTACACGTTACGTATTTACACGGTACGTATCTATATGTTATGTATCTACTTGTTACGTATGTACATGTTACATATCTACATGTTACGTATTTACATGTTATGTATCTACATGTTACGTATCTACATGTTACGTACCTACATGTTATGTATTTACATGTTACGTATCTGCATGTTACGTATCTACATGTTATGTATCTACATGTTACGTATCTACATGTTACAGATCTTCATGTTATGTATCTACATGTTACGTATCTACATGTTACGTATCTACATGTTACGCATCTACACGCTACGTTTCTACATGTTACGTATCTACATGTTAGGTATCTACATGTTAGGTATCTATATGTTACGTATCTACATGTTATGTATCAGCATGTTATGTATGAACATTTTACATATCTACATGTTACATATCTACAAGTTACGTACTTACATGTTATGTACCTACAGTACATGTTATGTATCTACACGTTATGTATCTACATGTTATGTATCTACACATTATGTGTCTACACATTATGTATCTACACGTTACGTAGCTACACGTTACGTATCTACACGTTGTGTATCTACATTTTACATACCTACATGTTAAGTACCTACATGTTAAGTACCTACATGTTACGTACCTACATGTTACGTATCAATATGATACATATCTACACGTTATGTATCTACATGTTACGTACCTACATGTTACGTATCAATATGATACGTATCTACACGTTATGTATCTACACGTTATGCATCTACATGTTATGTATCTACATGTTATGTATCTACACATTATGTATCTACATGTTATGTATCTACACATTATGTGTCTACACGTTACGTAGCTACACGTTACGTAGCTACACGTTACGTATCTACATTTTACGTACCGACATGTTAAGCACCTACATGTTAAGCACCTACATGTTAAGTACCTACATGTTACGTACCTACATGTTACGTACCTACATGTTACGTATCAATATGATACGTATCTACACGTTATGTATCTACATGTTATGTATCTACATGTTATGTATCTACACGTTATGTATCTACATGTTATGTATCTACACATTAGATTAGATTAGATTAGATAGTACTTTATTTATTCCGTCAGGAGAGTTCCTTCAGGAAAATTACATTATGTGTCTACACGTTACGTAGCTACACGTTACGTAGCTACACGTTACGTAGCTACATTTTAAGTACCTACATGTTACGTACCTACATGTTACGTACCTACATGTTACGTACCTACATGTTACGTACCTACATGTTACGTTATGTATCTACATGTTATGTATCTACATGTGCACAACAGAGGAGCTGGTTAATGAGAGTAGTTAGTGTACTGTATGTTTTTTGTGAGAATGTCAACATGTTGGTTGAGTGACGTCAGTGGGCGGGTAAAGAGAGGGGAGGGAGTGCACTGTGCAGTAGAGTGATGAATGGGTCCAGTTGTGTCCTGCAAAACTAATAATAAAGCAAGCGGATTGTCACGACTTGGCGGTGTCGTCATTCTGACAGGAAAGTGGGGCTTGGCAGACTGATTGGCGGGTAAAGTGAAGAGTGTTACGGCATTAAACACATTGGGCTTTTTGTCTGCCCTGAGCTCCTCTACTACAGTCTGCATGGGAGCCCAACAGCAGTACAGGTGTAACAACTACATTATTACCTGTCACACTTCACTTTATAACTCCTTGTGCAGACTTGAATGCTTATTATATTAAATGTTCACCTAAGTTTGAAGCAAAGGCGGGAATACTAATCGCCACATTTTGGCGAGGCGCGCTTTAAAGCAACACTTCGCCCTCCTTTTATTGTTAGTTTTGAAGCCCAACTACCTCCATATTGTACATCACCACCCTCTTTATCAACCAGTATAATTGTCGTTTTTTTGCCATTCTTCCTCTTCAAGATGTTATTGCGGGTATGCCAGGGGTCTCAAACTCAATTTACCTGGGGGCCACTGGATGCAGAAACTGGGTGAGCCTGGGCCGCGAGAAAAGATTTCTTAAAAAACGCTAACATGCACTTTTTGATGAATTCACCTTCTATGATTGGCTTTCCCACCCTAGCAACATACTTGCCAATCCTTACGATTTTTCCGGGAGACTCCTGAATTTCAGAGCACCTCCCGACAATCTACCGGTGTAACCATTCTCCCGAATTTGTCCCAATTTTCACCCGGCCGACATTATTAAGGGCTGCCGTGACTGCACTGCCTTTAACGTCCTCTACAACAGTGGTTCTCAACCTTTTTTCAGTGATGTACCCCCTGTGAACATTTTTTTAATCCAAGTACCCCCTAATTAGAGCAAAGCATTTTTGGTTGAAAAAAGACATAAAGAAGTAAAAGTCAGCACTATGTCATCAGTTTCTGATTTATTAAATTGTATAACAGTGCAAAATATTGCTAATTTGTAGTGACCTTTCTTGAGCTATTTGGAAAAAAAGATATAAAAATAAATAAAAAACTTGTTGAAAAATAAACAAGTGATTCAATTATAAATAAAGATTTCTACACATAGAAGTAATCATCAACTTAAAGTGCCCTCTTTGGGGATTGTAATAGAGATCCATCTGGATTCATGAACTTAATTCTAAACATTTCTTCACAAAAAAAGAAATCTTTAACATCAATATTTATGGAACACGTCCACAAAAAGTCTAGCTTTCAACACTGAATGTTGGATTGTTGTATTATTTTTCCACACTTTATGAACTTACATTCATACGTCATTGAAGTATTATTCAATAAACATATGTATAAAGTATTTATGAATTGCTGCTGTTTTTTTAGAATGTTTTTATTTAATCTCACTTGTCCCTTGGCATACCTTCAAGTACCTCCAGGGGTCCGCGCACCCCCAAAAGAAGATTACTGCCACACAACATGTCATCGCGCACGCTTTTATATCACATATCAAATGTGCCGGCTCTGCAACATGTTGTGTGAGACTTCTGCAGAACAACATACATGGCTGCAAGACGTACTTGATCAACAGCCATACATGTCACACTGAGGGTGCCGTATAAACAACTTTAACACTGTTAAAAATATGCACCACACTGTGAACCCACACCAAACAAGAATGACAAACCCTTTTCGGGAGAATTTCCACACCCTAACACAACTTAAACACAAGAGAACAGATACCCAGAACACCTTGCAGGGCTACACCTCAACCGACGCAAGTAGGAAGGGTTTGGGGTGTGTGGGGTTGGTGATAGCAGGGGTGTGAATATTGTAGCCCAGAAGAGGTAGGTCCGTATGGGATTCTGGGTAATTGTTCTGGTGTGTTTATGTTGTATTACGTTTCGGATGTTCTCCCGAAATGTGTTTGTCATTCTTGTTTGGTGTGGGTTCACAGTCTGGCACATATTTGTAACAGTGTTAAAAAAATTTTTTACGCCCACCCTCAGTGTGACGTGTGTAACTGTTGATCAAATATATCTTTTAATAACACACGTGCATCTCTCATGGCCAGATGCAACACACAACTGGGCTTGCACGCTGCCAGTTCAGGGTGTAAGGGGCGCTAAAGGCAGTGCCATTATGGCACTCCCTGATTATTGTTAATCTGGTAAAAACTAACAGGGGCTTCGAGAGAATTGCCATCCATCCATCCATCTTCTTCCGCTTATTCGAGGTCGGGTCGCGGGGGCAGCAGCCTAAGCAGGGAAGCCCAGACTTCCTTCTCCCCAGCCACTTCGTCCAGCTCTTCCTGGGGAATCCAGAGGCGTTCCCAGGCCAGCCGGGAGACATAGTCTTCCCAACATGTCCTGGGTCTTCCCCGTGCCCTAAACACCTCCCGAGGGAGGCGTTCGGGTGGCATCCTGACGAGATGCCCGAACCACCTCATCTGGCTCCTGTCGATGTGAAGGAGCAGCGGCTTTACTTTGAGTTCCTCCCGGATGAGAGAGCTTCTCACCCTATCTCTAAGGGAGAGTCCCGCCACACGGCGGAGGAAACTCATTTCGGCCGCTTGTACCCGTGATCTTGTCCTTTCGGTCATGACCCAAAGCTCATGACCATAGGTGAGGATGGGAACGTAGATCATCGTGAATTGAGAGCTTTGCCTTCCGGCTCAGCTCCTTCTTCACCACAACCGATCGATGCAACGTCCGCATTACTGAAGACGCCGCACCGATCCGCCTGTCGATCTCACGATCAACTCTTCCCCCACTCCTGAACAAGACTCCTAGGTACTTGAACTCCTCCACTTAGGGCAGGGTCTCCTCCACAACCCGGAGATGGTACTCCACCCTCTTCCCGGAGACAACCATGGACTCGGACTTGGACGTGCTGATTCCAATTCCGGTTGTGAACCGATCCAGTGAGAGCTGAATATTTTGGCCGGATAAAGCCATCAAGACCACATAATCTGCAAAAAGCAGAGACCAAAATGGTGCCCTGAAATTCAGGGGTCTCCCGGGAAAATTGGGGACGTGGGCAAGCATGACCTGTCAAGAGCCGTACATATTAAACTTGTGCGCCGCACCAACATTAAATTGTCATATCAAAGCGCGGGCCGCATAATAACGTCTCGCGGGCCGCGATTGGCCTGCGGGCCACATGTTTGAGACCCCTGGTGTATGCACTTTGTGTGTAAGTTTTGACACACTCAACATCATGCGTCTCGGCTCTGTAGTCACCGCCGCACAGCAGCATTCAGATGAAAGAACGGTACATGTACTTTTCAAAGGCAGTAAAGTACCTATTTCAATTCATTAACATCGCGGTACTTTATTAGTACCGTTTTACCGAACAACCCTACTTTAAGGTTAATAATCTTACAGTTTTATACAGAGGTATAGTTATAACAATTTTATAGACTAAACGGTGGAGCCTAAGGGGGGCCTAACAGAAAATATTTGAGAAGCATTGCAATAACAACATCATATTTGTCAGTCAAGGCATGATTGTACAAATCACATTTTGTATAGTATTATGCACTGCTGTGATTCCATTCAGTTCAATTCTTGTGAGTAACGATTCAATTCAGAATCGACTCTCGATTCAAAATCCATATTTTTTTTATAACATTGCATGCCAATTCTATAAGTAACTACATTCCTCCATAAGATAGATGAACAGCTCTGATCAATTTCTATATGAAAATAAATAAAACTGGTGTGTTACAAAATGTTTCCCAAACATGTAATAAAGTCGAATACAAATAAGTTAACAAGAAAAGTAGCCAACACTTATCTTGTCCAAAGTAAATCTGTACAGTAGCTATAGATCATCTACATCAACAATATGATGTGTCTGAGTGGCTGGAAAGGACAAATTGAAAACACACACACACACACAAATGTGTGTGTATATATATATATATATATACACACACAAATATATATACAAACACACATATATATATTACGGGTGGGAAAAAATCGATTCGAATACGAATCGATTCTCTTTTTTTTTTAATCGATTTTTAAAATGTTTTTTTTTTTTTTTAATCAATCCAACAAACCACTACACAGCAATACCATAACAATGCAATCCAATTCCAAAACCAAAACTGACCCAGCAACACTCAGAACTGCAATAAACAGAGCAATTGAGAGGAGACACAAACACGACGCAGAACAAACCAAAAGTAGTGAAGCAAAAATGAATATTATCAACAACAGTATCAATATTAGTTAGAACTTCGGCATAGCAGTGATTAAAAATCCCTCACTGACATTATCATTAGACGTTTATAAAAATAAAAAAGAACAATAGTTTCACAGTGGCTTACACTTGCATCGCATCTCATAAGCTTGACAACACACTGTGTCCAATGTTTTCACAAAGATAAAATAAGTCATATTTTTTGTTCGTTTAGTAGTTAAAACAAATTTGCATTATTGCAATCAGTTGATAAAACATTTTCCTTTACAATTATAAAAGCTTTTTTAAAAAAAATCTACTACTCTGCTAGCATGTCAGCAGACTGGGGTAGATCCTGCTGAAATCCTATGTATTGAATGAATACAGAATCTTTTTGAATCGGAAAAATATAGTTTTTGAATCGAGAATGGCGATGAATCGAAAAAATTGATATATTATCGAGTCGCGACCCCAAGAATCGATATTGAATCGAATCGTGGTTACACCCAAAGATTCGCAGCCCTAATAAATATATATATACGGTATATATATATATATATATATATATATATATATATATATATACATATATATAAGAATACGCACATACATATACACACATATATATGTATATATACATATATATGTATATGTATATATACATCCATCCATCCATTTTCTGCCGCTTATTCCCTTTGGGGACACGGGGGCGCTGGTGCCTATCTCAGCTACAATCCGGCGGAAGGCGGTGTACACCCTGGACATGTCGCCACTTAATCGCAGGGCCAACACGGATAGACGGACAACATTCACACTCACATTCACACACTAGGGCCAATTTAGTGTTGCCAATCAATCTATCCCCAGGTGCATGTCTTTGGAAGTGGGAAGAAGCCGGAGCACCCAGAGGGAACCCACACATTCACGGGAAGGACATGCAAACTCCACACAGAAAGATCCCGAGCCTGGGATTGAACCTAGGACTACTCAGGACCTTCGTATTGTGAGGCAGAAGCACTAACCCCTCTACCACCGTGTACACAACATATATATACATACATATGTATATATATATGTGTGTATATGTATATATTTATATATATTTATACATATACATATATACACATATATACATATATATTTATTTATATATACATGTATATATATGTATATATATATATATATATATATATATATACATATTTATATATAGAGATACATATGTAGCTATATATATACGTATGTATATATACATGGAAATACATATATGTATATATAGACATGTATCTATATATATATATATATATATATATATATATATATATATATGTATATATATGTATATATATATATATATATATATATATATATATATATGTATATGTATATATATATATATATATATATATATATATATATATATATGTATATATGTATATATATATATATATATATATATATATATATATGTATATGTATTATATATATATATATATATATATATATATATATATATATATATATATATATATATATATATATATATATATATATATATATATATATATATATATATATATATATCCTCACCTATGGTCATGAGCTTTGGGTCATGACCGAAAGGATAACATCACGGGTACAAGCGGCCGAAATGAATTTCCTCCGCCGTGTGGCGGGGCTCTCCCTTAGAGATAGGGTGAGAAGCTCTGCCATCCGGGAGGAACTCAAAGTAAAGCCGCTGCTCCTTCACATCGAGAGGAGCCAGATGAGGTGGTTCGGGCATCTGGTCAGGATGCCACCCGAACGCCTCCCTAGGGAGGTGTTTAGGGCACGTCCAACCGTTACGAGGCCACGGGGAAGACCAAGGACACGTTGGGAAGACTATGTCTCCCGGCTGGCCTGGGAACGCCTCGGGATCCCCCGGGAAGAGCTGGACGAGGTGGCTGGGGAGAGGGAAGTCTGGGTTTCCCTGCTTAGGCTGTTGCCCCCGCGACCCGACCTCGGATAAGCGGAAGATGATGGATGGATGGATGGATATATATATATAAAATATATATATATATATATATATATATTATATATATATATATATATATATATATATATATATGTTGCGATCCGTGACTCGGATCATCACTTAATAATAATAATAATAATAATGGATTAGATTTATATCGCGCTTTTCTATTGTTATATACTCAAAGCGCTCACAGAGAAGTGGGAACCCATCATTCATTCACACCTGGTGGTGGTAAGCTACATCTGTAGCCACAGCTGCCCTGGGGTAGACTGACGGAAGCGTGGCTGCCAGTTTGCGCCTACGGCCCCTCCGACCACCACCAATCATTCATTCATCATTCATTCACCGGTGTGAGCGGCACCGGGGGCAAAGGGTGAAGTGTCCTGCCCAAGGACACAACGGCAGCGACTTTGATGTCCATAGGTGGGAAGCGAACCTGCAACCCTCAGGTTTCTGGCACAGCCGCTCTACCCACTACGCCATGCCGCCCCAAACTTATTATTATTATTGTTTATTTCTCCATCTTTGTTCTCATTCTCCGTTCGATCCGTTTATTTCCCGTTTAGTCCATCACCATGGTTACTTATTAGTTTCAGCTGTTACTCCCAGTTCCTGCACACCTGTTCTCTGTTAATCACCTTCCCTTTATAAGCCTTCCTCTTTTCATTCTTCTGCCTGGGACTCTAGCGTGCTTTCACGCAACGTTACGACTGTATATATTTTCTCACTAGCTCATATGCTAAGCCACCTGCTATTTCTTAGCGCTCATGCTAATTCTATTTGTTTTACATTTTGTGCCTTCGTGCCAAGTGTTAGTCTGTTTGTACTTCCTAGGTCACACACTAGCGTCTTTTGTTTGCTTTCTCTTTACACCAGTATTTTTATACTCTAGCACCTTTTGTTAAATAAATCATTAGTTCATACCTTTTGCTGTGTTCAATTTTCGACGCATCCTCGAGGGAATCGAACCCGGCATCACAATGTCGAACAGGCGTAACAATATATATATATATATATATATATAGACCATGTATCTATATATACTGTATATATAGACCCATGTATCTATATATATATATGTATATATATATATATATAGACACATGTATCTATATATATATGTATGTATGACGGATAAACCACAGTAACCTCGAATATATATATATACTTTTTTATTTTTTTGGGGGGCCGATTTTTGATTCTTTGACTAAGAATTGTTACAGATAAGAATTTGTTTTTACACCTCTACTAAGCACAGGAGTGTGGCTGGTGTCTAAAGACACAACTTACTGTAGCTCCGCCCCCTCTGAGGTGATGCACACTCTTGCAGCAGGGGATGCACATTTTCACAAAACAGTTTTCGATTAAAATTCCTGGTGTTATGTAAGATGTATTTCATGTCATTACGTGCCAAGTCTTCTACCGCTTGTTCCGCCCGCACTTGATCATCCTTTATTCCACACAGCTGTTTGAAGAAAGCCAAGCAGTCAGCAGCGCACCGTCGGTAAAGAAAAGCCAAAACTACTATCTACTACTGTTGAAATCCTTTGGTTTGGCCCTCAAAGTCCAGGGACTTATTCCTAGATTTGTAAACATTAACGAAAAAGAATGAGACTCTATTCATTTTGTTGTTTCAAGTTATCTAAGCAAATAGCATGCCTGCTCTTGCTTGATCTGAGTCAGTGTCTAACAAAATTACATAATTAGCTGCTAGCCGTCTCTGTCGGCTGAGGGACCAACAATAAAAAAAAGGATCAGCCAGAGGTGGTCAGCTTTTGTGCATTGAAAGGCATTAATCGGCAATGGCCGATCACATACTTTTCCACAATCTTGATCAGTAGCCGATCATTTGGCCCGGCCCCAACTACGATGTTTTTCTAATAACACCTTTTTCCTAATATTACGACTTTAGTGTTCCAACATTATGACAATATTAGGACTGTAAAATTTTTCTGAATTGTTAAGATTTTTTTCTCCTAACTTTAATATATTTTAGATTAATATTACAATTCAATGTCCTACCATGATCTCATAATATTTCAACTCCTGTTTCCTTACGTTAAGACGTTTGTCCTGTAATATTTTGACACGTCAATAGTTTTTGCTTATTATTATAACTTCATCTCTTCAAATAAAGGCACTTTTCTCATGATATCACAATTTTAGTCTACAATGCTTACACTGTAGTCTCCTAACATTACGCCATTTTTCTTGTAATAACTCCTAATTCCCCCCCCCCCCACCCCCTCTTTTCTCATATTTATGCGAATTTGGTCTCTAAAGAAATTGCAACTTTAGTCTCCGACCATTGCACAATTTTACTTGTATTGTTACGATTATTAGTCTCCTAATGTTAAGACTTTCAGTATCCTAATGTTACTACTTTTAATCTCCTAATGTTACGACTTTTAATCTCCTACTGTTATGACTTTTATTCTCCTAATGTTACGACTTTTAGTATCCTTATGTTACGACTTTTAGTTTCCTAATGTTATGACTTTTAGTCTCCTAATGCTACGACTTTTAGTCTCTTAATGTTACGACTTTTAGTTTCCTTACGTTACGACTTTTAGTCTCCGAATGTTACGACTTTTAGTCTCCGAATGTTACGACTTTTAGTCTCCTAATGTTACGACTTTTAGTCTCCTAATGTTACGACTTTTAGTCTCCTAATACTACGACTTTTAGGTTCCTAATATTACGACTTTTAGCTTCCTAATATCACGACTTTTAGTTTCCTAATATTTTATGACTTTTAGTCTCTGAATGTTACGACTTTTCGTCTGCGAATGTTACGACTTTTAGCTCCTAATGTTACAACTTTTAGCCCCCTAATATTATGACTTTTAGTTTCCTAATGTTACGACATTTAGTCTCCTAATGTTCCAAATTTTTGTCTCCTAACATTACGACTTTTAGTTTTCTAATGTTACAACTTTTAGTCTCCTAATACTACGACTTTTAGTCTCTTAATGTTATGACATATCGTCTTCTAATATTACAACTTTTAGTCTTTTATTGTTACGACTTTTAATTTCCTTACGTTACGACTTTTAGTCTCCTAATACTACAATTTTTAGGTTCCTAATATTACGACTTTTATCCATCCATCCATTTCTACCGCTTATTCCCTTTGGGGTCGCGGGGGGCGCTGTTGCCAATCTTAGCTACAATTGGGCAGAAGGCGGCGTACACACTAGACAAGTTGCCACCTCATCGCAGGGCCAACACAGATAGACATACAACATTCACACTCACATTCACACACTAGGGCCAATTTAGTGTTGCCAATTAACCTATCCCCAGGTGCATGTCTTTGGAGGTGGGAGGAAGCCGGAGTCCCCGGAGGGTTCCCCACGCAGTCACGGGGAGGACATGCAAACTCCACACAGAAAGATCCCGAGCCCGGGATTGAACCCAGGACTACTAAGGGACCTTCGTATTGTGAGGCAGACGCACTAACCCATCTTCCACCGTGCTGCCCGCATATTACGACTTTTAGTTTCCTAATATTACGACTTTTAGTCTCCTAATGTTATGACTTTTAGTCACCTTAATGTTGTGACTTTTAGTCTCCTAATGTTACGACTTTTAGTCTCCTAATGTTATAACTTTTAGTCTCCTAATGTTACGACTTTTAGTTCCTAATGTTAGGACTTTTAGTCTCCTAATGTTCTGAATTTTAGTCTCCTAACGTTACGACTTTTAGTCTCCTAATTTTATGACTTTTAGTATCCTAATCTTACGACTTTTAGTATCCTAATTTATGACTTTTAGTCTCCTAATGTTATGACTTTTAGTCTCCTAATGTTACAACTTTTAGTCTCCTAATTTTATGACTTTTACTTCCTAATGTTACTACTTTTGGTCTCCTAATATTCTGAATTTTAGTCTCCTAACGTTACGACTTTTAGTCTCCTAATGTTATGACTTTTAGTATCCTAATCTTACGACTTTAAGTATCCTAGTGTTATGACTTTTAGTCACCTTAATGTTGTGAGTTTTAGTCTCCCAATGTTACGACTTATAGTCTCCTAATGTTACAACTTTTAGTCTCTCAATGTTACAACTTTTAGTCTCCTAATGTTATGACTTTGTCACCTTAATGTTGTGACTTTTAGTCTCCCAATGTTACGACTTTTATTCTCCTAATGTTACAAATTTTTGTCTCTTAATGTTACAACTTTTAGTCTCCTAATGTTACGACTTTTACTTCCTAATGTTACGACTTTTAGTCTCCTAATGTTCTGAATTTTAGTATCCTAATCTTACGACTTTTAGTATCCTAATGTTACGACCTTTAGTATCCTTATGTTATGACTTTTAGTCTTCTATTGTTCCGACTTTTCGTCTCCTACGGTTCCGACTTTTAGTCTCCTAACATTACGACTTTTAGTCTCCTAATGTGATGACTTTTAGTCTCCTAATACTACGACTTTTAGTCTCGTAATGTTATGACATATTGTCTCCTAATAATACAACTTTTAGTTTCTTAATGTTACTACTTTTAGTTTCCTAATGTTACGACTTTTCGTCTCCTAATACTCCGACTTTTAGGTTCCTAATATTACGAATTTTAGTTTCCTAATATTACGATTTTCGTCTGCGAATGTTACGACTTTTAGTCTCCTATTGTTACGACTTTTAGTCTCCTAATGGTCTCCTAATGTTACATCTTTTAGTCCCCTAATACTACAACATTGTTCTCAAAATGGTCTCCTAATGTTACATATTTTAGTCCCCTAATACTACAACATTGTTCTCAAAATATTATGACTGTTCCCCTAAAACATTTTTCTTGTCATTTTAGGACTTCATCTCCTAATTTTACATATTTCCCCTAACATAATAAAAATGTTCTCCTACTAACTCCTAAGATCATACATTTTTTCTAACGTTACATTTTTTTTGTATTATTACGACTCGAGTCTTCTAACTTGGTGACATTTTCTCTTAGTATCACGACTCTTCTCCTAACATCACAACATTTTGCTCTTTTTTTTTTTTTAACATAACATTTTTAGTCTATTAACATTACGATATTTTTCTCATATTACAACTCTATTTCACTAACATTACAACATGTCTCTCAATTTATGAATTTTAACTTTCTAACATGACAACATTTTGGTTGATTGTTGCTACTTAAGTCTATCATCATCTTCCGCTTATCGGAGGTCGGGTCGCGGGGGCAACAGCCTAAGCAGGGAAACCCAGACTTCCCTCTCCCCAGCCACTTCGTCTAGCTCTTCCCGGGGGATCCCGAGGCATTCCCAGGCCAGCCGGGAGACATAGTCTTCCCAACGTGTCCTGGGTCTTCCCCGTGGCCTCCTACCGGTTGGACGTGCCCTAAACACCTCCCTAGGGAGGCGTTCGGGTGGCATCCTGACCAGATGCCCGAACCACCTCATCTGGCTCCTCTCGATGTGAAGGAGCAGCGGCTTTACTTTGAGTCCCTCCCGGATGGCAGAGCTTCTCACCCTATCTCTAAGGGAGAGCCCCGCCACACGGCGGAGGAAACTCATTTCGGCCGCTTGTACCCGTGATCTTATCCTTTCGGTCATGACCCAAAGCTCATGACCATAGGTGAGGATGGGAACGTATATCGACCGGTAAATTGAGAGCTTTGCCTTCCGGCTCAGCTCCTTCTTCACCACAACGGATCGGTACAACGTCCGCATTACTGAAGACGCCGCACCGATCCGCCTGTCGATCTCACGATCCACTCTTCCCCCACTCGTGAACAAGACTCCTAGGTACTTGAACTCCTCCACTTGGGGCAGGGTCTCCTCCCCAAACCGGAGATGGCACTCCACCCTTTTCCGGGCGAGAACCATGGACTCGGACTTGGAGGTGCTGATTCTCATTCCGGTCGCTTCACACTCGGCTGCGAACCGATCCAGCGAGAGCTGAAGATCCCGGTCAGATGAAGCTATCAGGACCACATCATCTGCAAAAAGCAGAGACCTAATCCTGCGGTTACCAAACCGGAACCCCTCAACGCCTTGACTGCGCCTAGAAATTCTGTCCATAAAAGTTATGAACAGAATCGGTGACAAAGGACAGCCTTGGCGGGGTCCAACCCTCACTGGAAATGTGTTCGACTTACTGCCGGCAATGCGGACCAAGCTCTGGCACTGATCGTGCAGGGAACGGACCGCCACAATAAGACAGTCCGATACCCCATACTCTCTGAGCACTCCCCACAGGACTTCCCGAGGGACACGGTCGAATGCCTTCTCCAAGTCCACAAAGCACATGTAGACTGGTTGGGCAAACTCCCATGCACCCTCAAGAACCGTGCCGAGAGTATAGAGCTGGTCCACAGTTCCACGACCAGGACGAAAACCACACTGTTCCTCCTGAATCCGAGGTTCGACTATCCGACGTAGCCTCCTCTCCAGTACACCTGAATAAACCTTACCGGGAAGGCTGAGGAGTGTGATCCCACGATAGTTGGAACACACCCTCCGGTCCCCCTTCTTAAAGAGAGGAACCACCACCCCGGTCCTCCAATCCAGAGGCACCGCCCCCGATGTCCACGCGATGCTGCAAAGTCTTGTCAACCAAGACAGCCCCACAGCATCCAGAGCCTTAAGGAACTCCGGGCGGGTCTCGTCCACCCCTGGGGCCTTGCCACCGA
The DNA here is from genome assembly GCF_033978795.1 of Nerophis ophidion. Lineage (NCBI taxonomy): Eukaryota > Metazoa > Chordata > Actinopteri > Syngnathiformes > Syngnathidae > Nerophis > Nerophis ophidion. The sequence continues at coordinate 45,321,840 of NC_084620.1, forward strand.
GGAGCTTTTTAACTACCTCAGCGACCTCAGCCCCAGAAATAGGAGAGTCCACCACAGATTCCCCAGGCACTGCTTCCTCATAGGAAGACATGTTGGTGGGATTGAGGAGGTCTTCGAAGTATTCCTTCCACCTATCCACAACATCCGCAGTCGAGGTCAGCAGAACACCATCCGCACCATACACGGTGTTGATAGTGCACTGCTTCCCCTTCCTGAGACGGCGGACGGTGGTCCAGAATCGCTTCGAAGCCGTCCGGAAGTCGTTTTCCATGGCTTCCCCGAACTCTTCCCATGTCCGAGTTTTTGCCTCCGCGACCGCTGAAGCTGCTCACCGCTTGGCCTGTCGGTACCTGTCCACTGCCTCCGGAGTCCTATGAGCCAAAAGGACCCGATAGGACTCCTTCTTCAGCTTGACGGCATCCCTCACCGCTGGTGTCCACCAAGGGGTTTTAGGATTGCCGCCCCGACAGGCACCAACTACCTTGCGGCCACAGCTCCGATCCGCCGCCTCGACAATAGAGGTGCGGAACATGGTCCACTCGGACTCAATGTCCAGCACCTCCCTCATGACATGTTCAAAGTTCTTCCGGAGGTGAGAATTGAAACTTTGTCTGACAGGAGACTCTGCCAGACGTTCTCAGCAGACCCTCACAATGCGTTTGGGCCTCCCAGGTCTGTTCGGCATCCTCCCCCACCATCGCAGCCAACTCACCACCAGGTGGTGATCGGTAGAAAGCTCCGCCCCTCTCTTCACCCGAGTGTCCAAAACATGAGGCCGCAAATCCGATGACACAACTACAAAGTCGATCATGGAACTGCGGCCTAGGGTGTCCTGGTGCCAAGTGCACATATGGACACCCTTATGTTTGAACATGGTGTTCGTTATGGACAAACTGTGACGAGCACAAAAGTCCAATAACAAAACACCACTCGGGTTCTGATCCGGGCGGCCATTCTTCCCAATCACGCCTCTCCAGGTTTCACTGTCGTTGCCAACGTGAGCGTTGAAGTCTCCCAGTAGGACAAGGGAATCACCCGGGGGAGCACTTTCCAGTACTCCCTCGAGTGTTCCCAAAAAGGGTGGGTACTCTGAACTGCTGTTTGGTGCATAAGCACAAACAACAGTCAGGACCCGTCCCCCCACCCGAAGGCGGAGGGAGGCTACCCTTTCGTCCACCGGGTTGAACTCCAACGTACAGGCTTTGAGCCGGGGGGAAACAAGAATTGCCACCCCAGCCCGTCGCCTCTCACTGCCGGCAACGCCAGAGTGGAAGAGGGTCCAATCCCTCTCGAGAGAAGTGGTTCCAGAGCCCTTGCTGTGCGTCGAAGTGAGTCCGACTATATCCAGCCGGAACTTCTCCACTTCGCGCACTAGCTAAGGCTCTTTCCCCCCAGTGAGGTGACGTTCCACGTCCCAAGAGCTAGCTTCTGTAGCCGAGGATCGGACCGCCAAGTGCCCTGCCTTCGGCTGTCGCCCAGGTCACATCGCACCCGACCTCGATGGCCCCTGCTATGGGTGGTGAGCCCATTGGAGGGGTGACCCACGTTGCCTCTTCGGGCTGTGCCCGGCCGGGCCCCATGGGAACAGGCCCGGCCACCAGGCGTTCGCCATCGTGCCCCACCTCCGGGCCTGGCTCCAGAGGGGGGCCCCGGTGACCCGCGTCCGGGCAAGGGAAATCTGGGTCCATGATTTTTCATCTTCATAAAGGTCTTCGAGCTGCTCTTTGTCTGATCCCTCACCTAGAACCTGTTTGCCTTGGGAGACCCTACCAGGGGGCTTTATGCCCCTTAATGCCCCCCGGACAACATAGCTCCTAGTGTTAAGTGTTCATAAAATTACAGTAGTTCATATAACAACTATATTCCAAACAAGGACAGTATGGACAGATTATCCAGTCACATTAGCGTTACCATGCATAGTAATATACAGATCCACCCAAAAATGCATAGTAATATCCTCATCCTCCACAAAATGCATAGTAATATACACATCCCCCAAAAATGTGTGGATGCTTAGGGGCAAACTAACGATAAAAAAACCCAATCTGAATCATTGTTTCTTGGTCTTTGTAGTCATTGGTAGAGTGGAGTGACACATGAAAACAGGACATCGAGGGAATACTAGCATTCCTCAACCCATGACTCACTGAGCTTCTGCCGGAGGAAAATAACATGTTTTTTCCATCAATGCGACCTTTGGCAACCCCCATGTAGGGTCAAGTCATTACTTATCTGACTTTATAAGCAAACACGGAAAATGCGATCATGTATTATGCGCGGGAGGAGGGTGGAGGTGTCTCATCAGTCAAAGATGTGGGATAAAAATACACAAAAATACGTGCATTTGTCATCCCATAATCGGTAACACATGTAAACACTGCTTTAATTGTGGCGTTTCTGGGAGCACAACTATGCCTCACGTCTTCATTATAATAATACAATTACAAATTACTACACAGAAATGTATGTATATATTGTTATTTACAGATAAACACTAACATTTATTATCGATATATTGTTGTTTACAGTTAAGCACTGACATTTATTTTTGATATATTGTTACTTACAGATAAACACTAACATTTATTATCGATATATTGTTACTTACAGATAAACACTGACATTTATTATTTATATATTGTCATTTACATATACACACTGACATTTAGTAGTGATATATTGTTACTTACAGATAAACACTGACAATTATTGTTTATGTATTGTTATTTACAGATACACACTGACATTTATTGTTTATATATTGTTATTTACAGATAAACACTCACATTTATTACTTATATAATGATATTTACAGATACACACTGACATGTATTATTGATATATTGTTATTTACAGATACACACTGACATGTATTATTGATATATTGTTATTTACAGATAAACAATGATATGTATTATTTATATAGTGTTATTCGCAGATAAACACTGACATATATTATTGATATATTGTTTTTTTACAAATAAACACTGACATTTATTATTGATCTATTGTTATTTACAGATAAACACTAACATTTGTTATTGATATATTATTTACAGACAAACACTGACGTTTATTATTTATATATTGTTATTCACAAATAAATACTGACATTGTTATTTGCCGAAAAAACAACATTTATTATTTATATATTGTTATTTAAAGATAAACACTGACATGTTTTATTGATATATTGTTATCTACAGATAAACACTGATATGTATTATTTATATATTGTTATTCACAGATAAACACTGACATATACTATTGATATATTGTTATTTACAAATAAACACTGAAATATATTATTGATATATTGTTATTTACAATATATCAATGGGCTTCACGGTGGCAGAGGGGTTGGTGCGTCTGCCTCACAATACGAAGGTCCTGTGGTCCTGGGTTAAAATCCAGGCTCGGGATCTTTCTGTGTGGAGTTTGCATGTCCTCGCCGTGAATGCGTGGGTTCCCTCCGGGTACTCCGGCTTCCTCCCACTTCCAAAGACATGCACCTGGGGTTAGGTTGATTGGCAACACTAAATTGGCCCTAGTGTGTGAATGTGAGTGTGAATGTTGTCTGTCTATCTGTGTTGGCCCTGCGATGAGGTGGCGACTTGTCCAGGGTGTACCCCGCCTTCCGCCGGATTGTAGCTGAGATAGGCGCCAGCGCCCCCCGCCACCCCAAAAGGGAATAAGCAGTAGAAAATGGATGGATGGATGTTATTTACATATAAACACTGACATTTATTATTGATATATTATTATTTACAGAGAGACACTGACATTTGTTATTGATATATTGTTGTTTACAGTTAAGCACTGACATTTATTTTTGATATTTTGTTTTTCACAGATAAACACTGATTATTATTTATATATTGTTATTTACAGATAAACACTGACATTTGTTATTTATATATTTTTATTTACAGATAAAAACTGACATTTATTATTGATATACCGGTAGTGTTATTCACAGATAAACACTGACATTCATTATTGATGTATTGTTATTTACAGATAAACACTGACATTTATTATTGATACATTGTTATTTACAGATAAATACTGACATTTATCATTGATGTATTGTTATTTACAGATAAAGAATGACATATTATTTATATATTGTTATTCACAGATAAACACTGACATTTATTATTGATATATTATTTACAGAGACACTGACATTTATTATTGATATATTGTTGTTTACAGTTAAGCACTGACATTTATTTTCGATATATTGTTATTCACAGATAAACACTGACATCTATTATTGATACATTGTTATTTACAGATAAATTCTGACATTTATCATTGATGTATTGTTATTTACAGATAAAGAATGACATATTTATATTTTTTTATTCACAGATAAACACTGACATTTATTATTATTATATTATTATTTACAGAGAGACACTGACATTTATTATTGATATATTGTTGTTTACAGTTAAGCACTGACATTTATTTTTGATATATTGTTATTCACAGATAAACACTGACATCTATTATTGATATATTGTTATTTACAGTACCCAAATTGAAATCGTAAATGAGAATACATTTTTTGGAGTAATAATTGATAGTAAACTATCATAGAAACCTCATGTCAGACACATTAAAACAAAATCTCCTAAAACCTCTCAATTATAAACAAAGCAAAACTATACCTCAATGAAAATGCACTCCGTACTCTATACTGCACCTTGGTACTCCCATACCTTACATACTGTGTTGAATACTTCTTTGTACTCTATACTGCCCCGTGGTACTTCCATACCTTACATACTGTGTTGACGCATGGAGGAATACTTACCACAACACAATTCATCCTCTAATTCAGAACGTTGTTTTTTTTTAGAACATCCTCATAATCTGTTTATGCAATCAAAGTTGTTCAAATTTGATGACCTTGTTAAATATAATACATTAATGATCTTATTTAAAGCATTTAACAAAGTATTGCCGCCTGATCTACAACGTTTTTTTGTAAGAGGAGTGCAGGCTTATAACTTGAGAGGCTTTTGGATATATCTCATTGCCGAAAGCTTAAACCACTCGTAAATGTTTCTGTGTGTTTGTATGCGGAGTAAAACTATGGAACAAACTGGACTTACAACACAAGCAATGCCAAACTATTAATCGATTTCAATTGTTATACAAACATTGGGTTGGGTTGAAATATAGAGATGATGGTCTTTAATTTGACCTGCTGTTGTACTCTTGTCTCAAAGTGTTAACATGTGCTCAATGTTTCCTTACCATTATTGCCATGTTGTCTATTACCATTGTTGGTATATTCATTCGACTTAGACTTAGACTTAGACAAACTTTAATGATCCACAAGGGAAAATGTTCAACACAGTAGTTCAGTTACAATGATGGAGTGTAAGGATGGAAATGACAATAAAGGTATAAATAGACTAGATACAGCAATATAAAATATAACATATCTGCGAATATATACAATGTATACTTAATATGTGTACAATATATTATATATACAGATATATTATGCCTATAACATATATACAATATATACCAATTACCATGTACAATATTACAGTATATGTGGCAGCCCCAGCATAAAATAGAATAGAGAGTAGATCCAGCAGAAAATAGAATATAGACATTAAAAACAAAGTAGCTGACATAGAAGCTGTCAGGTAATGGACGGATATTATCTATTGCTGTATAGGGGAGTGATTATACAGCTGGATGGAGTGCGGAATGAAGGAGTTCTTGAATCGCACAGTGCGGGAACGAAGCTGAAGGAGCCTGTTGGAGTATGAACTCCGCTGGAGTATGAACTCCGCTGTCCCTCAATTGTCTGGTGGAGTGGGGGAGCAGGATTGCAGTGTTTCTGACAGGTCAGGCATCTATTTGTGGTGGTGTGGTCGGCCGCCGGGGGAGGTGGCAGCGGCGGCGATGACCAAGAAGAACACCGGAGTTGGAATATAATTACATATTTATATGCCGGCCTGAATCGGGCGGTGGAGGCATGTGGAGAGGGGCGTGTCCTACGCGCCCCGTGCGGGCGGAGCATGTGCGGCAGCCGGTCGTGAAGCAGCAATCAGGTGAGCAGATACCTCAGCTGGGACGAGTTATGTAATCACCTGTTTCCTTTATCAGCAGCGTTGGAAACCATGAGCGGGGCTGGCAAACTGGGAGTGAGAGCCAGACGGAAGAGCCCGCTGTTCAGCGTGAAGAGACAGAAGCTGAGAAGCTGAAAAGGAACTCTGAACGATAAACTGTTGTAAAAATAATAAAAGAGTGTAACCCACTGAGCCAAGGTGTGGTGTTTCCTGCAAAGGAACAGAGAATCGAGGTCGGAGATCGCCACACTGGACAATTATGCTTACATATTGTACATTACCTTTTGCATTATGTTCATTTATTTTATTATGTATTGTCAACCTTTTACTCTTTTTTTGTCATTGCCTGAGATAAATGAAAAAAAAATAATGAATAACACTGACAATTCTTATTAATACATTGTTATTTACAGATACACACAGACATTTATTATGTATATATTGTTATTTACAAATAAACACTGACATTTATTAATGATATATTGTTATTTAAAGATACACACAGACATTTTTTATTTATATATTTTTATTTACAGATAAACACTGACATTTATTATTTATATATTATTTACAGATACACACAGACGTGTATTATTGATGTATTGTTATTTACAGATAAGCACTGACATTTATTATTTATATATTTAAGGATACACAGACATTTTTTATTTATATATTGTTATTTACAGATAAACACTGACATTATTGATACATTGTTATTTACAAATAAACACTGACATTTATTATTTATATATTGTCATTTACAGATACACACAGACATTTTTAATTTATATATTTACGGATAAACACTGACATTCATTATTTATATATTTTTATTTACAGATACACACAGACGTGTATTATTGATGTATTGTTATTTACAGATAAACACTGACATTTATTATTTACAGTATATATTGTTATTTAAAGATACACACTGACATTTATTATTTATAAATTATCATTTACAGATAAACGCTGACATTTATTATTCATATATTGTTATTTACAGATACACAGACATTTATTATTTATATATTTGTATTTACAGATAAACACTGACATGTATTATTGATATATTGTTATTTACATATAAACACTGACATTTATTATGTATATATAGTTATTTATAGACAAACAATGGTGTTTATTATTTGTATATTGTTATTTTACAGATACACACAGACATGTATATATTTTTATTTACAGATAAACACTGGCATCTATTACTTTTATATTGTTATTCACAGATAAACACTGACATTAAGTATTGATATATTGTTATTTACAGATAAACACTGACATTTATTATTGATATATTGCTATTTACAGATGAACACTGACATTGATTATTGATATGTTGTTATTTACAGATAAACATTGACATATATTATTGATATATTGTTATTTACAGATAAATACTGACATTTATCATTGATATATTGTTATTTACAAATAAACAATGACATGTATTATTTATATATTGTCATTTACAGATAAACACTGACATTTATTATTGATATTTTGTTATTTACAGCTAAACACTGACATTTATTATTTTTACATTGTTATTTACAGATAAACACATTTATTATTCATATATTTTTATTTACATATAAACACTGACATTTATTATTTACATATTGTTAGTTACATATAACCACACTGACATTTATTCTTGATATAGTGTTATTCACAGATAAACACTGACATGTATTATTGATATATTGTTATTTACAGATAAACACTGACATTTATCATTGATATATTGTTATTTACAGATAAATACTGACATTTATCATTGATAAATTGTTATTTACAGATAAATAGTAACATGTATCATTGATATATTGTTATTTACAGATAAACACTAACATACATTCTTGATATATTATTATTTACAGATAGACACTGACATTTAATATTGATTTATTGTTGTTTAGAGTTAAGCACTCAATCAATCAATGTTTATTTATATAGCCCTAAATCACTAGTGTCTCAAAGGGCTGCACAAACCACAACGACATCCTTGGTAGAGCCCACATAAGGGCAAGGAAAACTCACCCCAGTGGGACGTCGGTGACAGTGACAATGATGACTATGAGAAACCTTGGAGAGGACCGCATATGTGGGCTGAATTTGGGTAAATTTTCGGGAGATAATTTATTCTGGGAGGTTTTCGGGAGAGGCGCTGAATTTCGGGAGTCTCCTGGAAAATCCGGGAGTGTTGGCAAGTATGGACGCTAAGTGTTCATTTAGCTGCTCTGCAACAATTTTTTCGAGGATTTTTGAAATAAAGGGAAGGTGAGACACCGGTCGGTAGTTTACCATGAGGTCAGAATCGAGGTTAGGTCTTTTAAGGAGAGGATGAATAACCGCTTTTTTGAATGCTGGGGCAACAGTGCCAGAGGAAAGTGATAAGTTTATAATATTTAGCACTGATGGACCTAATAATACAAAGAGCTCCTTGATAAGTTTCCCAGGAAGTGGGTCAAGTAAACATGTCCATTTACACGTTGTAACAATTCTTCTAATGTTATGTAATCAAAATGAGAGAAACTATTTTGGAGGGCAGTACAGTCGTATCGGTGTTAATAGAACCCCGTTGTAGCTGGGACGCATTGTCTTTAATCTCCTTTCTAATGACTTCAATTTTCTTTTTAAAGAATTTCATAAAGTCATCTGCTGAATGGGTGGAGCTACTGGAAGGAGTCCCTTGTTGGGTTAGCGATACTACCGTACTAAACAAAAATTTAGGATCGTTTTTATTAAGGTGGATGAAATTTGATTAATATTTAGTTTTTGCTAAGTTAAGCATGCGTTTGTAAGTTATTAAACTATCACTCCATCTTGATGGTGCATCTCAAGTTTAGTCGTGCGCCATTTGCGTTCCAGCTTTCTACATAATAATTTCTGAGCTGTAGTTTCTTCTGTAAACCACAGGGTACGCTTTTTTGGAGCCTTTTTTAACTTCAGCAGTGCTATGGTTTCGCGCAGGGCGTCATTAAAGTTGTTATTGAGGTTATCAATAGAGCCCACATACTTTGGGAATGGTGCCATTACCGAGGGCAGTAGGCCAGCAAGAGTTATCGTTGTGGCAGCATTAATGTTGCGGCTGCTATAGCAGTTATTATTATTATTAACATGAGTCTGAACCTCGAATTTTATGAGGTAATGATCGGACATTACTTTAGTATACAGGAGTAACATAACTTTGGAAACGGTGATAACCCTGACAAGCACTAGGTCTATCGTATTACCGTTGCGACGCGTGGGTTCATTTATTATTTGTGTGAGACCACAGCTATCAATCATAGTCTGGAGCGCCACGCACGGTGGGTCCGATGGGGTATTCATATGGATATTAAAGTCCCCCAATACAATTATATAATCGGTGTGCGTCACGAGACAGCAACGAACTCTGAGAATTCATTGATGAAGTCCGAATGGGGCCCTGGCGGTCGGTAGATAACAGTCAGGTATAGAGGCAGCGGTGTGACGGACCTCATAGTAAGCACCTTAAACTATTTATATTTATTATTTATGTTAGGACTAAGGCCCCATTCATTCTTTCCTTAACACGGATCAATCGTCCTGTCTCCTTAGCAGAAAAACAGCCCCAAAGCATGATGTTTCCACCCCCATGCTTCACAGTAGGTATGGTGCAACTCAGTATTCTTCTTCCTCCAAACACGACGAGTTGAGTTTATACCAAAAAGACATGCACTGGCTTAAGCAGGGGGACACGTCTGGCACTGCAGGATTTGATTCCCTGTCTGCGTAGTGTGTAACCTTTGTTACTTGGTCCCAGCTCTCTGCAGGTCATTCACCAGGTCCCACTGTGTGGTTATGGGGTTTTTGCTCACCGTTCTCATGATCATTTTGACCCCACGGGATGAGATGTTGCGTGGAGCCCCAGATTGAGGGAGATTATCAGTGGTTTTGTATGTCTTCCATTGTCTGATAATTGCTCCCACAGTTGATTTTTTCACACCAAGCTGCTTGCCTATTGTAGATTCACTCTTCCCAGTCTGGTGCAGGTCTACAATTATTTTCCTGGTGTCCTTCGACAGCTCTTTGGTCTTGGCCTTAGTGGAGTTGGATTCTGACTGTTTGAGGCTGTGGACAGGTGTCTTTTATACAGATAACGAGTTCAAACAAGTGCCATTAATACAGTTAACGAGTGGAAGACAGAAGAGCTTCTTAAAGAAGAAGGTACAGGTCTGTGAGAGCCAGGGATCTTCCTTGTTTGAAGTGACCAAATACTTACTTTCCACCATAATTTACAAATAAATTATTTAAAATTCCTACAATGTGAATTCCTGGATTTTTTTTATATGCTGTCTCTCACAGTTGAAGTGTACCTATGATGAAAATTACAGACCTCTGTCATCATTTTAAGTGGGAGAACTTGCACAATCGGTGGCTGACTAAATACTTTTTTGCCCCACTGCATTATTTTTTTTTTCCATCCATGATACTTTTGTTTTGAGGTGCCCTGTGTATGTGTTGTTGAGTTGTTTCCTACTAAAGGGGACCCAGTTCAACCATATGATCGAAAAAATACATACGTACTATTATGATACAATTTTCATGTCATAAAAATAAAGTTGTACTATTATGAGAGAAATATGATAGGAGACTTGCTGTAAGTCTTACAAGCAAAAGGCATCATGTTAGGGCACTAAAGTCGACATGTTGTGGAAAAATGTGTTACGTTAGTCCCGATGTTTTCAGTGTGAAATGAGCCGTTACCATGGCGACAGTCTACCCCATAAAAGAGCTGACATTATATAATGAAGTGTCTGTGAGTAACATATGTGAAGTTGGCCTCTCCTTACTGACTCAGCAGCGCTTAAAACTTTCCATTGCTTTTCTCACAAAGATTGTCTCTAACTCGACTGAACAAGTGAGTGTCATAACCTTTTCCCCTTACACACACACACTTACACATTCACACAGACACACACACACCCCTGATTCACAGTAAGCCCCTATAAAGACAAATTGCATTTACTCAGCAAACACTATGACAGTAAACAGAGCTTTAAAGGCCTACTGAAACCCACTACCGACCACGCAGTCTGATAGTTTATATATCAATGATGAAATATTAACATTGCAACACATGCAAATACGGCCGGTTTAGTTTACTAAATTGCAATTTTTAATTTCCCGCGGAGTTTCCTGTTGAAAACGTTGCGGAATGATGACGCGTGCGCGTGACGTCACGGACTGTCAGGAAATATTAGCGCAGCACTATTTGCGGCTAAAAGTCCTCTCTTTTCATCGCGCAATTACACAGTATTCTGGACTTCTGTGTTGCTGAATCTTTTGCAATTTTTTCAATTAATAATGGAGAAGTCAAAATAGAAAGATGGAGTTGGGAAGCTTTAGCCTGTAGCCACACAAACACACGGTGATTCCTTGTTTAAAATTCCTGGAGTTGAAGCTTTACTATGGATCAGAACAGTCAAGCAAACATGGTTCCCGACCACTTGTCAACCGGAAAATTGTGTTAAAAAGTCGCCTCTTACCGGAGATCTGTGGAGTTTGCGCCGTCCTTGTTTCTGCTGTGACTTCCCTCAGACACTGGCCTCAAGACACCCGTGGACACACCCCCCCGACTATCAGGTAGTATTTAATCTCACTAAAACACTAGCAACACAATAGAAAAATAAGGGATTTCCCAGAATTGTCCTAGTAAATGTGTCTAAAAACATCTGAATCTGTCCCAATGCAATCGCCTTTTTTTTTAAACTTTATTTTTTTAATTTTATTTTTTTTTTAGTCCTTCGCTATCAATATCATCATGCACAAATCTTTCATCCTCGCTCAAATTAATGGGGAAATTGTCATTTTCTCGGTCCGAATAGCTCTTTTTGTTGGAGGCTCCCATTATAAACAATGTGAGGACGTGAGGAGCTGTCACGCCAAATTTCTTCCCCCCTACAAAAACTTTCCCCACCCCATTTACTTTCAGGGTCATGATTAATACAGATGTTTTGTTAACGCTATATTATAAAAAATATAACGCTATATTATAAAAATACAGATGTTTTGTTAACGCTATATTATAAAAAATTAAAAATACAATTAAAAAAACTATTTACAAACACAAACTATGGGATGACGCTTTTACTTCCGGGGTCACGTTTCTACACGTTTCCTCTAACATCATCCCATAGCTTGTGTTTGTAAAGTGTTTTTTTTAATTGTTTTTATTTCTTTTTTATAATATAGCGTTAACAAAACGTCTGTATTTTTATAATATAGCGTTAACAAAACGTCTGTATTAATCATGACCCCGGAAGTAAATGGGGGCGGGGGGGTTAAGGTTTTTGTAGGGGGAAGAAATTTGGCGTGACAGAGCCCTCACCCTTGTGACGTCATCGTCTGCGACTTCCGGTACAGGCAAGGCTTTTTTATCAGCACCAAAAGTTGCAAACTTTATCGTGGATGTTCTCTACTAAATCCTTTCAGCAAAAATATGGCAATATCGCGAAATGATCAAGAATGACACATAGAATGGACCTGCTATCCCCGTTTGAATAAGAAAATCTCATTTCAGTAGGCCTTCCACTCTTTAAAATATAAAATGTAAAAACGATGAACCCCTGAAAATAATGACCCCAAATTTTATAAACTAAACATAACATCAAAAACTGAAACAATACATGTTAAAATTGAAGTAACACACTCATAATTTGAATAATTCAAAACAAACATATTTTAAGGCCTACTGAAATGAGATTTTCTTATTTAAACGGGGATAGCAAGTCCATTCTTTGTGTCATACTTGATCATTTCACGATATTGCCATATTTTTTCTGAAAGGATTTAGTAGAGAACATCCACGATAAAGTTCGCAACTTTCGGTGCTAAGAGAAAAGCCCTGCCTCTACCGGAAGTCGCAGACAATGACGTCACATGTTGGTGGCTCCTCACGTCCTCACATTGTTTTCTCGGACCGGGAAAACGACAATTACCCCATTAATTTGAGCGAGGATGAAAGATTTGTGTTTGAGGATATTGATAGCGACGGACTAGAAAAAAAAAAAAAACGCGATTGGATTGGGACGGATTCCGATGTTTTTAGACACATTTACTAGGATAATTCTGGAAAATCCCTTATCTTTCTATTGTGTTGCTAGTGTTTTAGTGAGTTTAATAGTACCTGATAGTCGGAAGGGTGAATCCACGGGTGTCTTGACACGCCGTCTCAGGGGAGTCGACGGCAGCTTTTCTCCGGTAAGAACTGACTTTTTAACCACAATTTTCTCACCGAAACCTGCTGGTTGACATTTGGTAGAGATCCATGTCCGCTTGACCGCGCTCTGATCCATAGGAAAGTTTCACCTCCAGGAATTTTAAACAAGGAATCACCGTGTGTTTGTGTGGCTAAAGGCTAAAGCTTCCCAACTCCATCTTTCTACTGTGACTTCTCCAATATTAATTGAACAAATTGCAAAAGATTCAGCAACACAGATGTCAAAAATATAGTGTAATTATGCCGTTAAAGCAGACGACTTTTAGCTGTGTGACGTTTTGCGTACACGTCATCATTACACGACGTTTCCAAGACGAAACTCCCGGGAAATATAAAATTGTAATTTAGTAAACTAAAAAAGCCGTATTGGCATGTGTTGCAGTGTTAATATTTCATCATTGATATTTAAAATATCAGACTGCGTGGTGGGTAGTAGTGGGTTTCAGTAGGCCTTTAAGGTCAATAAACTGAACATTAACAACACAAAAATCTATTTTTTTAGCTTGAAATCTTACCAATATTCATAAACTAAAATACGCTGCGAGCAGGGTTCGAACCTGCGCGGGAAGATCCCATTGGATTTCAAGTCCAACGCCTTAACCACTCGGCCATCGCAGCGACTGTGTAACACTGGAGCAGTTAGGTATTTTCTCTACCTTAAAATACCCGGTTGGCGTAAATCCACGTTTAACTGTCGCGGTAAATTTAACTGTCATGTTAAATTTCATCCGTAAGTCACGGACGGAGTAATGGGTTCAACATTAGGGTGAGACACACGAACGCACACCATTTCCCGTGCTCAGTGCTTGTATTCAGTCACGTGACTTCTTCCCGGAAATGCAAAACGGTAGCCGGTTGTTGTGCGCATACTCCGCATTGACATCGTCACAGCGACGCCATCTTAAAGCAGTCAACATCCCCATCTAGTGACAAGATCGATGAAGTGTCAGCACATTCAATTCCATCATAACTTTCTAACTTTCTCAATACTTAACAGATTTTCCCACAGTTTTTTTTTCATTTAAACTTCGTACATGTTGGCATAGCAACATGATGTTGCTATGATACAGTGCAAATGAACTGTCGTATTTGCGGTGATGGGCAAGCTTCTTGGAAAATGTATTAAGCTAAGCTACAGTTCCTCGAGTCGCAATTGAATAGAATAGAGTTTTATTGTCATTATTACGGTGAACAGGTTTAAAGAACAACGAAATTGGAGCGGATCCCCTAAGGTGCATACACATATAAGTTAGTAATATAAATAGTAAAAAAGTAGTAAAAAAAAAAAGTAGTAAAAAAAAAAAGATTAAAAAAAGATTTAAAAAAAAAAATATTTCTATATGTATATGTATATATCCACAGTGTGGTTATATATATATATATATATATATATATATATATATATATATATATATATATATATATATATATATATATATGTATATATAGATCAGGGGTCACCAACGTGGTGCCCGCAGGCACCAGGTAGCCCGTAAGGACCAGATGAGTCGTCCGCAGGCCTGTTCTAAAAAATAGCTCAAATAGCAGCATTCACCAGTGAGCTGCCTCTATTTATTTAAATTTTATTTATTTACTAGCAAGCTGGTTTCGCTTTGCTCAATATTTTTAATTCTAAGAGAGACAAAACTCAAATAGAATTTGAAAATCCAAGAAAATATTTTAAAGACTTGGTCTTCCCTTGTTAAATAAATTCATTATTTTTTTACTTTGCTTCTTATAATTTTCAGAAAGACAATTTTAGAGAAAAAATACGACCTTAAAAATTATTTTGGATTTTTAAACACATATACCTTTTTACCTTTTATATTCCTTTCTTTTATTTCCTGAAAATGTAAATCAATATTCAAGTAATTAATTTTTTTATTGTAAAAAATAATAAATACATTTTAATTTAATTCTTCATTTTAGCTTCTGTTTTTTTTTTTTGACAAAGAATATTTGTGAAATATTTCTTCAAACTTATTATGATTAAAATTCAAAAAAATTATTCTGGCAAATCTAGAAAATCCGTAGAATCAAATTTAAATCCTATTTCAAAGTCTTTTGAATTTCTTAAAAAAATGTTGTTCTGGAAAATCTAGAAGAAATAATGATTTGTCTTTGTTAGAAATATAGCTTGGTCCAATTTGTTATATATTCTAACAAAGTGCAGATTGGATTTTAACCTATTTAAAACCTCTTATCAAAATTCTAAAATTAATCTTAATCAGGAAAAATTACTAATGATGTTCCATAAATTATAAATTTTTTTCAAAAAGATTCGAATTAGCTAGTTTTTCTTGTCTTTTTTTCGGTTGAATTTTGATTTTTAAAGAGTCGAAATTGAAGATAAAATATGTTTCAAAATTTAATTTTCATTTTTTCCCCTGTTTTCTCTTCTTTTAAACCGTTCGATTAAGTCTTTTTTTTCATCATTTATTCTCTACAAAAACCTTTGATAAAAGGAAAAAAAAATGTACGACTGAATGACAGACAGAAATACCATTTTTTATATATCTATATATATATATATAGATTTATTTATTGAAGGTAAATTTAGCAAATTGGCTATTTCTGGCAATTTATTTAAGTGTGTATCAATCAGTACCCGAAAAGTAACTCTTGCTTTCAAAAAGGTTGGTGACCCCTGCTTTTTTGATAAATATCATAGGCCGTATAGGCAAATGCTAAGGGGGCGCCACGCCAGTGCCGCAAAATGTTGGAGAAAAAAAAAAAAAGTTGGTAATTATTTCTAAATACAAAAAAAATAATTCCACGTTAATTAAAATGCAAAGTAAAGCCTATTTAATCCATCCATTTTCTACCGCTTATTCCCTTTCGGGGTCGCGGGGGGCGCTGGCGCCTATCTCAGCTATAGAAATATTAATTGTTACAACATTACTATCCGCCATTCCCTCCCCCCGCATGGTGCACCCCCTCCCTTCCCGTATCATGACTCTTTTTGGACGTCACCACAACAAAAAATCAACACAAAATGTCAAAACGCCCCAAACTGTCAGGTGCCCAGGGAATTAAAAAGAGAAAAGAAGAGGAGGAGAAACGGGTCAAAAGACAAAGTTAGGTAACGTTAGCCTACATGAAATTATGTGTCTGTTACAGAATGTGTCGATACCAGGTATCGATACCGATCCAATACCGGCCAGTATAGCCGATACCAATACCGATACCGGAAGCGTCGTTATCTGATGGGGGACTTCGGGGTATCGATACTTTTAAAAAACATGTTGGGTTTCTTCTTTCTTCACTCATCTTCAATGAATACTCAAGTTGAATATAAAAGAAATATGATGGTTTATTTTAAGGATGGTTCAGTACAATGCCTCACAGCACCGGGAAACAAAACATCGGTAACTGTGGAAAATAGAACACAACTTCATCGCGCTTCTTTCTGTGAGTCTCTCATATTCTCTCGCGCGAAGTGAACCGGAAGAGATCACGTGATAATAACACAGGCGAGCCTGCACTACCTTATATAACCTGTTGGAGGCGCAAAACAACAACAGCAAGCCTCTCTCTTGATACACAGAAACAGCATTAATAACAATGAGATCACATTTACTCAACACCCCCCCCCTTGATCTCATGACCATGAAACAGTGAAACACATTAGTTTCCAAAAAAGAATAATTTGAATTTGTCAATCTTGGCTCTTGTAGTAGGTTTTGTTAAGATGTCTGCAACCATGTCTTCTGTAGGACAGTAGACCAATTAAATTTTCCCTTCAGTGAGTGCCTCACGAATGAAATGATATTTGACATCAATATGTTGGACCTCTGTCTATTAACTGGATTTTTGTTCAGTTCTACTTTCTGTTCAGGAGTGCTTCTAGGTTTGCATTCTGACATGCCAAACCTTTCAAGCATCTTTTGTATGTACATCTTTTGATCCATCTTGATTTCATTCTGTTTCTGTTCAAAATGAATACCCAAGAAATAAGATATCTTACCGAGGTCTTTCATGTTGAATTTGGCTTTCATTATGTTTTTGAATTGCTCAAGTGCTTCTTTGCTACTTGCAGCAATGATCAGGTCGTCCACCCAGATGATGACAATGACTGTTTCATTTTCTGTTTGTTTTCGGTAGACACAATGAGCAGATAGGTTTCTTTTGAAATTGTTTTGCTCTAAATGGTCATTTAGAAGTTTGTACCAATTTCTTCCTGATTGTTTTAGGCCATAGATTGATTTCTTCAATTTAAATACTAGTTTTTCACCTGTGTCCGATGTTTTCTGAAAACCTTCTGGTTGATCTAGGTATATCTCTTCATCAATGGGGGCATGTAAATATGCCGTTTTCACATCCATCTGGTGGACGGTGAGGTCATTTTGAACAGCTATTTGCATCAATGCACGCACAGAAGTAATGTCTGCAGTTGGTGCAAATGTTTCTTGATAATCTATACCTTCAGTTTGACTGTATCCTTTGGCAACATATCTAGCTTTGAAAAGCTGTCCTTTCTCTGTGTTTTCTTTGAGGGCATAAACCCACTTTCCGCCTATTGCATTTTTCCCTTTTGGTAATGTTGTTAGTTCAAATGTGTCATTTTCTTTGAGAGATGCCAATTCGTCTTTCATGGCTTTTTCCCAGCTGGCTGCCTCTGATGACATCAGGGTGTCTTTATACGTCTGTGGGACTCCACACACTGCCCTGCAACAGTGATCAATAATGTCATGGCTTTCATTGATATCATCAATATTTGTTACATATTCCTCTAAGTATTTTGGAGGAACAATTCTCTCTCTCTTTGGGTAACGACCTCTTTGTTCTATCCTAGTCTCTATGTTAGTTGTGGCATCATCTAACACCACGTCTTCCTCTACTTCGAGAGTTTGTGTTTGGTTGTCAACATCATTTTGAGGTACAGTTTGACTTTCGATGCTCACTGATTTTTCTGACACAGTGTCAGGTAATTTGGTTTCATTGCTTTCGCAATCTGGGATGTCCAAGTCATATGCATTTGTTTGTGTGTCTTTTTCTGCAGTGTTCTTTTTGGTGAATTTTACCAGTCTGTGTTTTGACACTTTTCTTGACTGTGGATCATAGACCAAGTATGCTGGACTAATTTTACTATAGCCCACAAATACTCCTTTCTCACACCTTGGTTCAGGTTTCTTGTGAGTGTGAGTGTATGCGTAACACTCCGAGCCAAACACCCACATTTTTGAAATGTTGGGCTTCTTTCCAGTTAGCATGAAATATGGTGTGTTCTTTGTTCTGTCATTGTAACATCTGTTCCGAATGTGAGCGGCACTTTGAACAGCATAAGGCCATAATGTTTTTGGTAACTCTTTTTCTAATAGCATACACCTTGCCATTTCAAACAGTGTTCGCCACTGTCTTTCAGCTGTACCGTTTTGATGAGGAGAATAAGGTGACGAAGTTTCATGTCTGATACTTTTCTCTCTCAAAAGTGTTTGAAAATCGTTTCCAGTGAACTCAGTTCCATTATCTGAGCGTATACATTTTACGTTGCCATATGGGGAAACGTCTGCAATGAACTTCTCCGTCGCAAGGGAAGTTTCACTCTTATTCTTCAAGAAGTAAACAAATACTGCTCCTGAATAATCATCAGTAAATGAGACTGAATATTTATGCCCATCTAATCCAATTGGGTCAATGGGGCCGCCCAAGTCAGTGTGCACCAGCTCTAGGGGTGCACTAGCTTTGACATCAGGTAATTTGTTCCTAGTGTTAGTGAATTTTCCTTGTGTACAAATGTCACATTCTATCTTTGTATCTCCTGTAACTGTCATGCCTGTCACAACATTTTGAAGCTTCAACACATCATTCACATTGCAGTGCCCCAAGATCTCGTGCCATGTTTTCACATTACAACATAGATTCACTTTGTCTTTTGACATCATGTCATGCACAGAGTCATCGTATGGTTTTTGATGGTTTACCGTTTTGAGGTAGTACAGTCTCTCGTGTACTTCTAACTTGAAGGTGTTTCCTTCTTTTGTGATGAGCCGGTTTTGTCCTTCTTCGAAGATCACTTGAGCTCCATCAGTCGTGGCTGCTTTCACCGACATGAAGTCTTGTGGGTAGATAGGGATGAACAAGGCGTTCTTCAGTGTGACGGGGACACTTTTACCTTCCGTGTTGCGTAGAAGAACCACTGCATCGCCTCTCTTCAGAGCCACGTTGTTCTTCCTTGTTCCATCAGCCAACTCCATGTAGTGTTTGTTTGGGTTAAAAGTCTCATCAAATCGTGTAAATTTGCTCTTCTCAGTGATTATGTGTGACGTCGCCCCACAGTCCACCATCAGTCCATTTTGTTTGATGCCGTCTGGAAGCACCAAATGACTGGCTTGGAACACAAAGGAGGTGCCACTTTCCTTTGAATCTTCTTCTTTCTCCATAGTTTGTTTAGCAGAGTCAGGCTTGGTTTTTCTTCTGCACGTCTCGTCTGTATGTGTTGTGCTTCTGTGATAGTTGCACCACTTTGGTGTTGTTTTGTGGGGACAATTTCTCGCAAAATGTCCACGATTCCCACATCCATAACAGGTTGCTGACGCTATGTCCACTTTCATTACGTTGTCTGAATTTGGTTTGTGTTCAAATTTCTCTGTCTCTTCGTAGCTTCGTAGTTTGCTCTTAAACTCCACAAAAGTCACTTCATCGTTGCTCTGTGTCATGTGAATGACGAATGGTTTGTATGGTTCCGGTAGGCCCCGCAGAACCATAGCAATGCTCAACTCATCGCTTATTACTTGCTTTGTATTTCTTAAAGAAGTCACAATCTTTTCGGCTCTAATGATGTAGTCTGTAATAGTTTCTTCTGAGTTTTTCTTCAGGGAACACAATTCGTTGTACAGGGAAATAATTCTTGGCTTACCATCACTGGCATAATGGCGCCGTAAAATTTGTAGTGCTTTGCGACCATCGTCAGCAGCATCTCTCATCACCAACGAGAGACTTTTGTCGTCGAGGAACTGGATTAGCTCTGCAAAACATTCTGCATTCTTCTCTGGGTCTACTTCACCAGAGAAAAGTATTGTGTCCTTTAAACCTTCAAGTTTCATGCGACCAAGAAATTTTACTTCCCAAAGTTCGTAGTTGTCCTCGTCTCCATCGAAGACCAGGCGCTGCCATCTTCCTCCCGTTGCATGTCTGGGCCCATAACCTGTTGGGTTTCTTCTTTCTTCACTCATCTTCAATGAATACTCAAGTTGAATATAAAAGAAAGATGATGGTTTATTTTAAGGATGGTTCAGTACAATGCCTCACAGCACCGGGAAACAAAACATCGGTAACTGTGGAAAATAGAACACAACTTCATCGCGCTTCTTTCTGTGAGTCTCTCATATTCTCTCGCGCGAAGTGAACCGGAAGAGATCACGTGATGATAACACAGGCGAGCCTGCACTACCTTATATAACCTGTTGAAGGCGCAAAACAACAACAGCAAGCCTCTCTCTTGATACACAGAAACAGCATTAATAACAATGAGATCACATTTACTCAACAAAACAAATTTGTACTTTTGCCTTTATTAATTGATTATGATAATAAAACAACACAGGACTTGTCTAACATCATATTCATGAATTAAACACCAGTACAACTTTATTTTCAATAGATAATGCAGGCTCAGGTCCCTCCCCGTTCAGTGTCACAGAGGACTGGGCTGTCTGTTCACTTGTAATGATCTGTTGATTGTGTTCATATTTATGTTATTTGCTCAGGCGACCCTTGTACACAAACACTAAGACATCAGTGAGTCTTGTAAACCCACCAAAAGACACAGTCGCGGCTGAACTCAAATGCACTGAGAAAAGAACGAATCATTTCATTAAGTGATTCAGTTCGTTCACTCAAATTATTCGTTCGAATGAACAAATCGTTCGCGAACGACCCATTATTAGGGAGGAGGGTAGAGTGGTGAGGAGCGCTGCGCTGCGCTCACATTTTTTTTTTAATCGGAGTGATTTGCTTAATTTGGTGAAGTATCGATACTATCACGCCAGTATCGATACGATACCGATACACACCAAGTGTCGATACTATCGATACGCCCAGCCCTAGAATGTGATAGTGTTAAGATTGTATATATCCACGCTCTTACTCAGTGACTGTTATAGAGGTAGGATGTTGTAGCGCATGTTATCCCCTTGAGGGCGCTCTGGTACTGTGTAGTGTTTAACACAGAAGCAGTTGTGTGTTCAACAGAAGAAGAGAATAAAAGTCTCCTCGGTGAGAGGACGTTGATGTTCAAGACTCGTTGAAAGTGTCGTTCATGTGCACGCATAAAGAACTCTGTTAAGCTCAAACACCTTAACAGGTTATGGGCCCAGCAACCCCAGGAACGCCAGGAACTGCAGCAACCCCAGGAACGCCAGGAACTGCAGCAACCCCAGGAACTGCAGCAACCCCAGGAACGCCAGGAACTGCAGCAACCCCAGGAACCGCAGTGATTCCAGCCAACGCAAGCAAACAAGGCAAGGTAGCGTTGAGTCGACGCACGGACACAGAAGCCAAGGAAGTTTGCAGGTGTGGACTTGAGCTAACAGAGAACTACTTGACCAAAGATAAAGGTAATGCAAACGTGAAGTATTACACGGAGCATTAAAGGGACTTTAGCCAATGAAGTAGCGTGTACTCTCGAAGAAGAGTACACGCGGCAAAGTTTGAGCTAATTAGCATAGCACAGTGCTAAAGTGTGGCGCTTAAACAAAAATGGCGGCTCGTACTACTGGAGCAGTATCCCCGCAACTGTACTTCGATGGATCCGAAAGCAAGTATGGCCTTTGGGAAGCAAGGTTTTTGGGACACTTACATATTTTAAAGTTGAAAGACACGGTTCTAAATGAACCAGTTGGAGAAGAGCAAGCAGCAGCGGACAGAATAAAGAATCCAGACTGCTATGCAGAGCTCATAAGGTTGATCGATGATAAAAGCCTGTCTTTAATTAGACATGATGCTACATACGATGGAAGGAAAGCACTGAAAATGCTGAGGGAGCACTACTCAGGAAAAAGCAAGCCACGAATAATCAACCTGTACACGTCCTTGACAAAACTACGGAAAGCAGATAAAGAGTCGACTACGGACTACATCATCAGAGCAGAAAACCTGATTACAGCACTTCGTGATGCCGGTGAGACTCTCAGTGATAGTTTGATCATAGCCATGATTCTTGGAGGACTTCCTGACGCTTACAAACCATTAACTGTACATGTAACACAAAACGAAGACAATGTGACATTTACAGATTTCAAAAGGAGATTATGTATTTACAAAGAGTCAGAGAAAATTAGTACTGCTGAGCCAACAGACAATGTGATGAAAATGTTCACAAAACAGGATAGAAATATCCAGAAGACGTACACCAGCAGCACTCAAATTAGAAGTGGAGATGAAGATATGACATGTTTCAAATGTGGATTAAAAGGACACAGAGCAAGAAATTGTATCCGAAAAGTGTGGTGCAAGTTTTGTAAGAGCAACACACACCAAGAAACCATATGCAAAAAGAAAGATAAACGAGACAATGTCAGAAAGGTTACTGATGAACATTCCAGTGATTACCTCTTCAAAGCAGCACAAGGAGAAAGTGAGTCAGCACCCAAAATAAAGATGAAAGGCATTATGGTGGATGCAGGAGCGACATCCCACATTGTAAATGATGTGAATAACTTTACAAACTTTGACAACACTTTTCAGCCAGAGACTCATTCAGTGGAACTAGCTGATGGGACAAGATGCAGTGGAATGGCCCAAGGAAGAGGAACAGCTACGATACATCTAGTGGACAGCAATGGACGACAGCACAGGGCACAACTACAAAACGCTCTGTACATGCCCTCCTATCCCCACAACATCTTTTCAGTGGCGAGAGCAGCCGACGGAGGAGCAACCATAACTTTCAAGAAAGGACAGAGCCACATGATCACTAAAGATGGTAACAGATTTAAAATACACGAACATGAGAAGCTGTATTATCTACCAACTGTTGATGCGAATGATGATCAGTGTAAAGTTTGTCATGACGTACAAACATGGCACGAGATTCTAGGACACTGCAACTATGACGATGTAATCAAACTCCAAACTGTGGTCAAAGGTATGGTAATCAAGGGAAATGTTAAGCCGGATCAGATGTGTGACATATGTACAAAAGGCAAGTTTACCCAAACGAGAAATAGGGAGCTAGATGCTAAAGCAAATAAACAAACCCCTGGAGTTAATCCATACAGACCTAACAGGACCAATGAAAACTGAGAGCATAGAAGGACACAAATACGCACAATGTTTCACAGATGACTATTCAGGTGCTGTATTAGTATATTTCCTTAAGTCAAAAAGTTACTGCGACAGAAAAGTTCTTAGCAGATGTAGCACCCTTTGGAGATATAAAGTGTATACGTTCAGGAAACGGCACTGAGTTTACAAACAGAGTTCCAAATGTTACTAACAAAGAACAAAATAAGACATGAGACGTCAGCGCCTTATTTGCCACACCAAAATGGCACAACAGAGAGAGGATGGCGAACACTGTTTGACATGGCTAGATGCTTACTGATAGTGTGTTGTCCTGAAGTCAACTGTTAATATTATTTACGTAATTACATTATAATATTTTTGTATTACTTGATAATATTTTGTATTAGTAACTACAATGCTTTAATTTGGAGTTAAAGTTGTTTATATTTATTGTACTTTATAATCGGTAAACAGCAGTTAGATGATGTCACTTCCGCTAAATTACTTCCTGTTGGTTGACTTCCGGTATTTGTTCGAAAGCTAGAGATACATTTTGTGGTCTTCTGTAGTACTTTCTGTTGCCATCCTACACAAAGCGGCGAAGAAGCAATGCCGTAAGTCGTCTTTAATAAGTTAACAACATGTCAGACACGTTAAAAAAGTGTAATAGTGCCGATATGTTAAATATAATTGTCGAACTAGATACAATGTGTTCAAGTCATTTAGGCAGACGGGAGTCTCCCTCTGCTGGACATTTTCCGACAATACCGTTACATTTTTATATGTCATTGTAAACGAATATGTACAGAGGCAATAAGTGTGTTGTGTGTTGTGTCTCTTGTTCTTTTCAGTTTTTCACCATCTTGTCTATGAAGGAATTGTCAAAAGTAAATGGTCAAGCTTACAACGACGTTCTCTTCATTGACTCCGGTTTGGCTTGGTGTTGAGTTGGCGTTTTTACACGTCTCACGAGAACACTAAAGATAGAAAGCAAACTACCAAACTATTTGTGGAACTATGCCATTCAAACAGCAGCTCCTGT
The DNA here is from genome assembly GCF_033978795.1 of Nerophis ophidion. Lineage (NCBI taxonomy): Eukaryota > Metazoa > Chordata > Actinopteri > Syngnathiformes > Syngnathidae > Nerophis > Nerophis ophidion. The sequence continues at coordinate 45,346,483 of NC_084620.1, forward strand.
TAGAAACCGGTGTTACAATAGATGGACAAAGAAAACCGCATATGAGTTACTTTCAGGAAAAGTACCAAATGTGTCACAAATGCAAAAATTTGGGTCTACATGTTTTAGTTACAAACAAGAAAAAGGAAAAATAGACTCCAAAAGTGAGCAGGGCATTTTCATAGGATATGATAAAAACAGCCCAGCATTCCTTGTATATTATCCAGAAATGGAAAAAGTCCAAAAGATCAGATTGGTGAAATTCGCAACCAAAACAAGTGTAGAGAGAGAGACACAAACTTTAGAGCCATACGCAGGACATGACATTGGAAACAGAGACAATGCAGTCTGTGACAGTGACCAGAGGGATGAGGACAGAGTTCAACCTGAAAACAAAACTGAGGATTTAAATGAGCAGGAAGATGTGGAACAGTCAGCGGCAAATGCCGAAACAGAAATCAGAAAGAATCCTTTCAGAGTAAAACAAAACCCATCTTATTTACAAGATTATGAGACTGATGATTCATTGGATAGATTACAAACATGCGTTGATTTCTGTTATCGAGCAGTTTGTGACATTCCAGAAACTTATCAGGAAGCCGTGTTATCCTCCGAGTCGATGCACTGGAAAAACGCCATGAATGAGGAGATGAAGTCACTAGTGGAAAATGACACATTCCAGTTGACTGACTTACCACCAGGTAAGCGAGCTTTAAAAGCTAAGTGGGTTTATGCACTCAAAACAGACATAGATGGATCTAATAAATTTAAGGCAAGATTTGTTGCTAAAGGATACGACCAGAGAGCAGGAACTGATTACGACGAGACGTTTTCACCGACAGCTGACGTGTTAAGTGTAAGAATTCTCATGCAGAAGGCGGCACAGGAGGACTTAATCTTACATCAGATGGACGTGAAGACCGCGTATCTACGCGCACCCATCGACTGCGAAATCTATTTAGAACAACCACAAGGTTACGAGAAAAACTTTAACACTGGTGAAAAACTGGTATGTAAACTAAACAAATCATTGTATGGACTCAAACAGCCGGGCAGAAACTGGAATACAGTGCTACACACTCATTTATGTGAAAATTACCTTGTGCAAAATGATGCAGATCATTGTGTATATACAAGAGAAAAATATGGTCAAAAGGTAATTCTTATTATTTGGGTAGATGACCTTATTTTAGCTACCTCAAGTGAAAAATCAATGCAGGATGTAAAAAGAATGTTTACTCAGAGATTCAAAATGAAGGATTTGGGAATCCTAAAACATTTCTTAGGAATAGACTGAACGAACACATGGACTAGTGAAAATGTCACAAGAGAGATATCTGAAAAATGTTTGATATGGAAAATGTTCTTAAAATATTGTTTAACACAGTGAGCTAATAGCGAGTGGGGGTGTTAAGATTGTATATATCCACGCTCTTACTCAGTGACTGTTATAGAGGTAGGATGTTGTAGCGCATGTTATCCCCTTGAGGGCGCTCTGGTACTGTGTAGTGTTTAACACAGAAGCAGTTGTGTGTTCAACAGAAGAAGAGAATAAAAGTCTCCTCGGTGAGAGGACGTTGATGTTCAAGACTCGTTGAAAGTATCGTTCATGTGCACGCATAAAGAACTCTGTTAAGCTCAAACACCTTAACAGATAGTAACCTGGCTTTTTAGCATTAAGCTAATGTTACATGAATCGGCAATTGCTAATCAATTAATAGCTAGTTCTGATTTAACGTCGGGTTAATATTATGAAAAATAATAATATAACGTTAGGTAATTACAGTGCTCCCACCTTACATTCCTCAGGGACATTTGTTTTACAAGTGTCCCTGAGTTAGGAAACTGTGATAGAGGTAAATATAAACGGAATACAATGATTTGCAAATCATTTTCAACCCATATTCAGTTGAATATGCATCAAAGACAAGATATTTGATGTTCAAACTGATAAATAGTTTTTGAAGTTTCAAATTAGGGCTGGGCGTATCGATACCAAGTAACCGTCTGCGTGTCAGAAGGACGCATGCATCCTGCTGCTTCTCATAAGAGATTGCAATGCATACTTGTTCAACAGCCATACCATTTATACTGAGGGTTGTGATATAAACAACTTTAACATTCTTACTAATATGTGCCACACTCTGTGAACCCACACCAAACACATTTCTGGAGAACATCGACTCTGTAACACATTATAAACGCAAGATAAGAATTACCCATAATGCCACCTTGCAGTGCTCTATGAAGTGATCCTAACGGCCGGAGCGGAGCCAGTCGGCCAGAGCCTATTGTGCTGTGCTGATGTAATATTTTTAGGTTTATGTACGTACAACTATTAAACATTTAAATAGTATGAGGAATTATAAGTAAAACTTACTCTTCCCCCATAATTCATGTATTACGTTGATAAAATGTTTAATTTTACTTAAGAAACTAGTTCTTACTGAATGTTAAAAATATTAGGTATAAATTATGACAGTTACTCTAATAGAGTTTACAGCACCAAAAAGTCACTTTTTTCAGTGTGTGTGTGTATGTATGTATGTATATATATATAAATGGGTATTTCTGTCTGTCATTCCGTTGTACATTTTTTATCCTTTTACGGAAGGTTTTTTGTAGAGAAAAAATTATGAAAAAACACTTAATTGAATGGTTTAAAAAATGAGAAAACAGGTAAAAAAAAGAAAATTAAATTTCGAAACAAAGTTTATCTTCAATTTCGACTCTTTCAAATTCAAAATTCAACCAATAAAAAGAAGAGACAAACTAGCTAATTCTACGGAGCCCCTAAAGGGACATGGGGATTTATTTATTTTTAGACATGTATCTGTGCGCACGAGAAACTATCTCGTGGCCACGAGAAACTTTTTATATAAAAAAAAAAAAAAGATTTTTTTTTTTTTTTTTAATAAAAAGTTTCTCGTGCGCACGAGAAAGCATTGGATGCGTGCCGCGTGGTTTGAGGTGTGTGTTAAAATGGCAGTTCAGGAGTTAATTCGGCTGTATTTCCAACTCGGACTTCACTGTAAGGACATTGCTGCTTTGCTTGCAAGTCGTCATCGGTATATTGTGTCTGAAAGACATTTAAAACGAATTATGAAGGCATGTAATCTGTTTCGGCGCGAAGGATACACCTCTTTGGATCGCGTGGTAGATTTCATTCAGCAGCAGTTACAAACAAGTGGCCTGCTGTGTGGATATAGGTGGATGCACACTAAATGCAAGGAGGATGGATTACACGTCAAGAAAGAAGAAGTACGCTTAATTCTTAAAGAACTTGACCCGAGGGGTGTTTAACTCAGAGCAAGGAGACGGCTCCATCGTCGAAACTATTTCGCAAAAGGGCCAAATTATATTTGGCACTTTGACTCTTATGACAAACTGAAACCATTTGGTATCTGTATAAACGGCTGTATTGACGGATTTTCCCGGAAAATTATCTGGATGAATGCATTTACGACCAGCAGTGACCCAAAAATCATTGCAGGCTACTATATGGAGGCAGTGAAGAGATTCGGTGGTTGTCCGAGGATTGTCAGAGGCGATCGGGGCACTGAAAATGTTAAAGTCAGAGACTTTCAGCGTTTTCTCCGTCGCAACATTGATGACGGTTCTGGTATTGACAGCTACATCAGCGGATAGAGAGTTGGTGGGGTTTCCTCAGAAGAGAATCAATGGAGTTCTACATCTCTATGTTCACTGACCTGAAGGACCGTGGTTTGTTCGGTGGTACATACTTGGACCGAGGTCTAATTCAGTTCTGCTTTATGAGCTTCATTCAGGTAAGCGACAATGCATTGTTTTATCTATTCTCTGATGTTTTTATTTACTGGCATGCACACATGTAATATAGCAAGTGCATGTCTTTTTTACAAGCGGTCTGCAGAGATAGAATGAATCAACAGTACAACAGTGCCATCTAATGGAAAAACTACTGAATTACAACATTTTCGTTTTTGTCTTTTAACATCCTTCCATGAGCAGACAGTGGGTGTGAATATTAGCACTTGTGTCTCATCATGTCTATGTGTCTTCTTAATTACTGTTATTGGTGTCTTACAATACCCTATTAATTCATGTTCAGTGTCGGGGGGGGGGGGGTTGTAGCCCGAATAACCCCCCGTACAAGCACAGTGATTGATTGATTGATACTTTTATTAGTAGATTGCACAGTACAGTACATATTCCGTACAATTGACCACTAAATGGTAACACCCGAATAAGTTTTTCAACTTGTTTGAGTCGGGGTCCACGTTAATCAATTCATGGTACAAATATATACTATCAACATAATACAGTCATCACACAAGTTAATCATCATAGTATGTACATTTAATTATTTACATTATTTTCAATCCGGGGGGGTGAGGAGCTTTGGTTGATATCAGAACTTCAGTCATCAACAATTGCATCAACAGAGAAATGTGGACATTGAAACAGTGTAGGTCTTATTTAGTGGGATATGTACAGCCAGCAGAGAAAATAGTGATTTCAGATAGCATAAGAACAAGTATATACATTAGAAGTACATTTGAGTTGTTTATAATCCGGGGAGATGGGATGTGAATGGAGGAGGGTATTAGTAAAGTGTTGAAGTTGCAGTAAAGTGTTGAAGTTGAAGTGGGCAGCAAACTGTTTTTATTCATTTATGTTTATTAATTTATATATTTATATTTGGCCTTTTCCACTCATTTTCTCCTAACGTCATCAAAAACCTCAATATTTAACATAATTTATTTGAAGTCATCTCATAACTAAATTAAAGAGTACATGATGAGAATAACAAATTGCATATTAATGTACTTTTCTTTCTCTCTGTACTATTTTTCCAGGATGAATTAGACGAGACCATCAATGTGTGGGATGCACATGTCATCAGACCATCAAAGAATGACAGGGTGCCCAGTGGTCGCCCCCGAATCATGTACATGTTCCCATAACTCTACACAACTTGTGATTGCATTTCCCCAGTGGACAGAGCTGATGTACAGTTGTGTCAGAGTAACTGCACATTTCAACTAGCAGTGCCATGTGACACGGACATCTACAACATTTGCAAATTTCTGATGGCAGAGTCACAGCTGCATCTTCCAGGTGATGCTTATCAGGCATTGGATTTGTACCTTCACTTGAGGAATGAGATAACATCAACTCTCTAATTTGAGATGGATTTTTATTCAGATTATTCAGAGCTAAAACATGTCCACACTGACTACACTTGAACAGTGCTATGCCACAAACATTAAGAACATTTTGCAGCAAAACTGAGGTGCAAATAGGACCCAACAATGGGTCCAAACTTCACTTCAGAGTCCTCAAGAGATTGTTGAATGGAAGGATTAAGAGGGGAATCTGAGACATCACTTAACAACTGGTCTGCATCTTGACTTGGCACAGGCGTTAAACAGTCATCTTCAGATCCATGCCTTCTTGTTGACTGCTGAGTATGACTGCCAACATCCTCAGTAGGTTGTGTATGCAGGAGCTCTGTGTTACCCATCTCAGGAGTTGCTGATCTTGACTGGCTGATTGTCTCTCTTCTCTATTGATCATTTCATATAAAAAACAAGAAAACAAACAAATGTATTATCCATCCATCCATCCATTTCCTACCGCTTATTCCCTTTAGGGTGGCGGGGGGCGCTGGTGCCTACTCAGCTACAATTGGGCGGAAGGCAGGGTACACCCTGGATAAGTCGCCACCTCATGGCAGGGCCAACACAGATAGACAGACAATATTCACACTCACATTCACACACTAGGGACCATTTATGGTTGCCAATCAACCTATCATATAATCTATAGTTTGAATAATCTCATCCAAGCTGCCGGGTACTCCGGCTTCCTCCCACTTCCAAAGACATGCACTGGGGATAGGTTGATTGGCAACACTAAATTGGCCCTAGTGTGTGAATGTGAAGGTTGTCTGTCTATCTGTGATGAGGTGGCGACTTGTCCAGGGTGTACCCCACCTTCCGCCCAAATGCAGCTGAGATAGGCACCAGCAACCCCCGCGATCCCAAAATGGACAAGCGGTAGAAAATGGATGGATGGATGGAAGCTGCTATGTATATTCATGTGACTATAACACTCTGCACCTGAGTAAATTATTTGGTGTATGCATTTTTACTTAATGTAGGATAAAATTTAAAGCATTTGCAGACTTCCATCTTAACTGCAGATTTAAAACTAAAACTATAACTATTGCTGGTTATGGAGCAGGAGAGATGAGATGAGCTGGAAGCCAGGAGGAGGAGATAGGCAGTGACTTGGCCACCACTGCCGGCCCACCAGCGGTAGGGTGTTACGGTTCAGGGTCGAAACACCCAATGACCGCTGGACACCGTCTGAAGATATCAAGTTCTCCTGGCCAAGGCTCCATTCACCTAAGGTGAATGAAGAAGAAAGCATCTCCGGATGTAATGCAATCATAAATATCTGGGAAACCAGTAACTTCCAGGAAAGCCTGGATGGCAACCGAGGAAGTTCGGTGACTCTGGAAAGACAGATGACCTCCAGGAAAGACTGGCGTGGGTGGATGAGGCCAGCAACCTCATGCACACCACTCGCAAGAGGGCACCAACCCAAGCTACGGAAACCAATAAAGAGCAATACCCCCAGAGTCTCCCGAGAGGGGGGGAGGATGAGAGACTCAATGGGACGGACACAACGGTAACAGCCAGGAAAGGATCACGGACAAAGAGACGGCTCACCCAAACATCAATAACTGGAGAGGTGTTGGAGGTAAAGTGTCATTGCGGAAAGACCTGCAAAAACACAAGAGGGCTTAAAATACACCAAGCCAGGACCACATGTGGAAAAGGGGAGACACAGGTGCAGCGCACCGCGGTAGCACCTGGTGAGACGCAGGAGAGCTCTAGTCAGGAAGTACCCCACAGCACTGGAGATCTCTCAGTACCGGTGCCACCTCAAGACCTCAGGCGGGATCCACCCCATACCTCTTCACAGAACCAAACCCACCCTGCGAGAGAACGAATTAAGTGGCCCAAGATGAGTGACACCAAAGAATGGAACCAACTAGACGAAGACCTTGACAAAGTGCTAGAAGCCGCTCTAGCAGGAACAGCTGAACAGAAAGTCAATACACTCACAACAATAACATACAATCTGGCAAGGGAGCGTTTTGGGATGGAGGACAAGAAGGTTTACACCAAATTGGTGCATCAGCCAAGCAGAAGAGAAAGAGAAATCCATCGCCTAAGGAAGGAAATCAAAACTCTAAACAAACAGTTCAAAAGAGCCACTGTCGAGGAAAAGGAAGGCATCAAGGATCTGACAAAGCAACTTCGGGAACGTCTTTGCAGACTACGTAGAGCAGAAAACATTCGGAAGAGGAGGAAGGAGAGGGAGAACAGAAGAGCACAGTTCACCCAAAACCCTTTCAGATTCACCAGGAAACTACTGGGTGAAGCAAAATCCGGAATGCTAACCAGCTCTAGGGAAGATGTGGAGGCGTTCCTAAGGGAAACCCATAATGACACCTGCAAAAACCAGGCCCTGGGTGCCAACCATAACATCGGCAGCTCGGAAAAACCAAGAAAGGAGCTCAACATCGGTGAACCATCCTGGAAGGAAATCCAAGATGTGGTGAAAAAGGCCAGAACAGGATCTGCCCCTGGCCCCAGTGGTATACCCTATAAGGTATACAAAAAATGCCCGATGCTCCTTCGGAGGCTGTGGATGCTGTTCCGGAGAATCTGGAAAAAGGGCACCATTCCATCATGCCGGAAGAAGGCAGAAGGCTGTTTTGTGCCAAAGGAAGAGAACTCCTCAACCATAAATCAATTCCGTACAATATCACTTCTAAATGTAGAAGGCAAAATCTTCTTTTCTGTACTGGCAAAAAGGATGACCTTATACGTGACTGAGAACGGATATGTTGACACCTCTATCCAAAAAGGTGGGATACCAGGCTTCTCTGGATGCCTGGAACACACCGGAGTTCTCAGTCAGATGATCCGGGAGGCCAAAGCAAGCAAAGGCAACCTGACTGTTGTCTGGCTCGATCTGGCTAACGCCTACGGATCAATCCCTCACGCCCTCATTCACACTGCACTAGACCATTACCACATCCCTCTGCACATCAAGGGAATGATAACCAGCTACTTTGGGCGCATCCAGATACGTTTCAAGACAGCCAATTTCACAACTCAGTGGCAAAACCTGGAAAAGGGAATCGTAACTGGATGCACAATCTCCCTCATCCTCTTTATCATGGGTATGAACCTCCTCATAACAGCTGCTGGGAAAGAAGCCAGAGGACCAGCAATGGAATCAGGCATTCAACAACCCCCAATAAGAGGTTACATGGATGATCTCACCTTGACGACCACAACCCATGTGGAGGCGAGACGGGTGCTAACAGTTCTGGACCACAAGGCAACATGGTCCAGAATGAAGTTTAAGCCCAAAAAATCAAGGAGCATGGTGATCCGGAAAGGTAAATTGACGAACAGGTTCAAGCTGCAAGTGCAAGGAGAAGTGATTCCATCGATTGAGGAGAACCCTATAAAGTGCCTCGGAAAGTGGTTTGACAGCTCACTTACTGACAGGAACAACATCACCAGTACAGAGAAACAGACAGAGGAGTGGCTGAGGAAGATTGGAAAATCAGGACTCCCTGGTAAATTTAAAATATGGCTCTACCAACATGGACTGTTACCAAGACTCATGTGGCTGTTGACAGTGTATGACATCCCTATGACACGCGTAGAAGGAGTGGAAAGAAAGATCAACAAGAACCTCAGAAAATGGCTGGGAATCCCTCCAAGCTTCACATCAGTAGGCCTACATAAGATCAGGACAGCTCCAGCTTCCCTTGTCATCCGTGGTGGAGGAATTCAAGGTAGCAAAGTGCAGAGTCTTAAGGACATACAGAGACACCCAGGACGAACAAGTCAGACACGCAGGCGTCACTACAAGATCAGGACGCAAGTGGGCAGCTGACACAACTGTTGCACAAGTTGAGAGCATATTGAGGCTACGTGACATCATAGGGATGCCATGCACAGGGAGACAGGGTCTTGGAACTTCCCATGTCCAACAATGGAGTAAGGCAGAACCCAGGGAAAGAAGCGCTATGGTCCAGGAGGAAGTACGAAACCTGGAAGAGGAAGGTCGGATATCAAGAGCAGTGGAACTAGCGTCCCAGGGAGCTTGGACCAAATGGGACCTCCCTAAGAGAAAGATCACATGGGCAGATCTGTGGAAGCTGGAACCATTCCGCATCTCTTTCTTGCTGAGATCAGTGTATGACACACTCCCGACTCCAACAAACTTGCACAGATGGGGCATGAGAGGGGATCCACTATGCAAGCTTTGCGGGCAGAAGGGTACCATGGCACACATTCTGTCAGGGTGTAAAACAGCACTCACCCAAGGGAGATACAGATGGCGTCATGACAAGGTGCTCATGACACTGGCTAACACCCTGGAGCAGCAGAGATGCAAGAAACAGCAACCCCAAGGGAAAACAAAATCCATCCAGTTTATGAGGGAGGGAGAAAAGCCACAAACCACAGCAACAGCAAGGAAGAGCCTACTGCAAATGGCACGGTCTTGGGATATGAAAGTAGACCTGGGAGGAAGGCTGCAGTTCCCCCAGGTTGTACAAACAACCCTGAGACCGGATGTGGTGCTGTGGTCTGAAGAGGCAAAGAAGATAATTCTCATTGAACTCACAGTCCCATGGGAAGAAGGTTGCGACCAAGCCTTTGAAAGGAAAAGTGCTAAATACCAGGACCTTTTAAATGACTGCAGGGGAAAAGGATGGCAGGCATGGCTGTTCCCGGTCGAGGTCGGCTGCAGAGGATTCCCTGCCCAGTCGGTATGGAGAATGCTCACAGCTTTGGGAATAACAGGGAAGGAGAGAAAGACAGCAGCTCGCAGGATGGGGGAGGCAGCGGAGAGAGCCTCTTGCTGGTTATGGAGCAGGAGAGATGGGATGAGCTGGAAGCCAGGAGGAGGAGATAGGCAGTGACTTGGCCACCACTGCCGGCCCACCAGCGGTAGGGTGTTACGGTTCAGGGTCGAAACACCCAATGACCGCTGGACACCGTCTGAAGATATCAAGTTCTCCTGGCCAAGGCTCCATTCACCTAAGGTGAATGAAGAAGAAAGCATCTCCGGATGTAATGCAATCATAAATTATGGTTTCTTAAAGGCCATTTCTGTGCCCTCATATATTTCACCTGTGATTTATAATAAACATAGCTCCTGTGTCATGCGGATTTAATTTAAATGACACTACAGGAAACTATAACTATAAAAATATGTTTGAATTTTAAAGAATACCGAACATTTTGGTACAATAAAATCTTCAGACAACACAAGTTCAGTACTGTTTAGCACGGACTGGTTCCATAAAAATGCAATACGAGTGCTTACTTGTTCATGGTTTTGCTGCATTGAGCCACTTGGAGATAGATCTAAATCAGAGGAGCTCTCTGGATGATCCACTTCATTGAGTCTCCTGGTCTTGTTCCTCAAGGATCGTGTCTTCATTGTCCTAGACCTAGCCTATAAAACGGTGAGCAGCAAATTGTGAGCAGCAAATTGTGAGCTTATACAGACTTGACAAAGAAATAAGACACTAGATTTATCCTAAAAAAAAAAAAGACATCTGTGAAAGTACAGATCACATTGAATAAGACCACAGGTAAGAAAGCAAAGGTGAATATCAACATCATATCCGTCATATGAGACAGGTGTGGTACACAACCATAATCAGTATTGGCGCTAGGAATTTTCAAAATGGGGCCCCACACTAAATTTGGGGGGTTCCACTTTTTTGTAAGCTTTTTAAAACAAATGATAAATGTATGCATTATCCTGTTATATCTCACATTCTGTATTGTGTTTTGGAAAAAGGTTGTTATTGACGTTACTTAATCCATTAAACAAATAATACAAAAGAAAACACATTTTAATGCATATGTAAATGTCTTCAGTTATAAACATTCATTCACATTCTTCTTTCCTTCATGGATTCTAACTTAATTTGTTTCTGTATTAATATTTAATAAGTGGTAGGTGTATTTATTTCAGTATAAAAGTGTAAACACTTTTTTGCTTGGGTCATGAAATGATGATAATGGTGTGCCAGGGCATACATATATTTTTTATTTCCGCTTAAATCTCTAGAGTCTACATTAACTTCAGATCTATCCCTCATTTCTAAGTTTTTTTTTTAAATGTTGTTTCGTTTGTTTGTTTTATACCCTTTTGTCAAACAAAACTATGTTTTTTTGTGGCAAACAAACATCCATCCATCCATCCATTTTCTACTGCTTGTCCCTTTCCGGATCACAGGGGGTGCTGGAGCCTATCTCAGCTGCCTAGGATAGGTCAATAATTCATAAAAACATAAATTTTCATTCAATATTATGTTTTGAGCAATGACAGTTTTAAAGAAAAAACAGCTTTGTTTTATTAGTCAACATTGCACCTTTTTCTAAATTACATTTCACCTCTAAACTTTTTATTCCACTTTTGTTATTTTTTGTTTATTTTATTAGTATTTTTAGAATGTGACGTGGGCCTTTAAAACATTAGCTGTGGGCCGCAAATGGCCTCCGGGGCACACTTTTGACACCCCTGCTAGAGATAATAAAACATTAAATCTGATAAGTCTGTGGATAAAAAGCAGAGCCTGGCGACGCATGCAATCAATATAAATAGAATACCTACAGTAATCTATGTATTGATATCACAAATGTGGCAGAGGATAATTACCTTCAGCGGCGTTTTCTGTGTTGGCTCCATGTCCGATGATTCATCAGAGAGAAGTAGAATGTTGTTAGACTTGGTGGCTGTGTAGACGCGTAGCATTTTTAGTTTAGTCTGTTCGTACAGCTGGCCCACCGTGACTTCACGGGGCACAGGACTGGGACTGTAATCACAAATGTCAAACTCGAAGTCTTCTATCAGTCCTTTTGATGAATGCCCATTTGCAAAAAACAAGCATTTGCCTGTCTCCAACAGTTCACCCATAGTCACTGATTTCTGGACCGACAGATTCCGTGTTCCTCCTCCTTTTCTCGTTCTAACCTGGTGATACATTCCACTCTCAAAGTGGAGCCATCCCATTTCAACCCGCCGGGTGATTTTGGCTGCATTTTTTTGGCCAGTAGCGGTGCCTTGTACAGTATTAGGAGTTCTTAACCTGTCTCTTAATTTCTGCATGAGGGAGGACTTCACTGTCTCGGCTCCACCCGACTCTTCGTTTGTCACAGTTCTTTGACGGCAAAATGCTCTGAGCGCAAGTCGATCCCCATATCTTTCGATATAAATGATAAATAAATGGGTTGTACTTGTATAGCGCTTTTTTACCTTCAAGGTACTCAAGGCGCTTTGACACTACTTCCACATTTACCCATTCACACACACATTCACACACTGATTGAGGGAGCTGCCATGCAAGGCGCCAACCAGCAACCATCAGGAGCAAGGGTGAAGTGTCTTGCTCAGGACACAACGGACGTGACGAGGTTGGTTCTAGGTGGGATTTGAACCAGTGACCCTCGGGTTGCACACGGCCACTATCTCACTGCGCCACGCCGTCCCATATACTTGCTTAACTCCTTATCCGTCATAATGCCTATGACATTGGTGTCGATCTGTAAAAAGCAAAACATTTGCCCTAGTGTGTGAATGTGAGTGTGAATGTTGTCTGTCTATCTGTGTTGGCCCTGCGATGAGGTGGCGACTTGTCCAGGGTGTACCCTGCCTTCCGCCCGATTGTAGCTGAGATAGGCGCCAGCGCCCCCCGCGACCCCGAAAGGGAATAAGCGGTAGAAAATGGATGGATGGATGGGTTTGCTAAAGGATATTTCCTACAGTAAAATAGCAACATTAAAAGTAGGCTATTTCTTACTTTATATAAAAGTTAATAAGTATCCTCACCTTGTCTTCTTTTAGTTTGTTGATGACACTTTCAGGTATATTCCGCATTTGAAGGAACATGAATAAATCTACTGCAGCCATCTTTGTTTAATAACAGGTAGCAAAACTGCTGAGCAACGGGAGATTATGGGCGAGGGAACGTCTTTGTTGGAAATAGAGCCGCATAAACTCCTAAACTGCCATTTTAACACACACCTCAAACCACGTGCACGCATCCAATGCTTTCTCATGCGCACGAGAAACTTTCTCGTGGCCACGAGATAGTTTTTATTTAAAAACATTTTTTTTAAACATTTTTTTTAATAAAAAGTTTCTCATGCGCACGAGATACATGTCTAAAAAAAAAAAAAATCCCCATGTCCCTTTAGGGGCTCCTAAACCCAACCCTAACCCTAACCCTAATTCAAATCTTTTTGAAAAAATTAAAAAAATCATTTATGGAACATTATTAGTAATTTTTCCTGATTAAGATAAATTTTAGAATTTTGATGACATGGGACCAAGCTATATTTCTAACAAAGACAAATCATTATTTCTTCTAGATTTTCCAGAACAAAAAATTTAAAATAAATTCAAAAGACTTTAAAATAAGATTTAAATTTGATTCTGAAGATTTTCTAGAGTTGCCAGAATCATTTTTTGGAATTTTGATCATAAGTTTGAAGAAATATTTCACAAATATTCTTTGTCGAAAAACAGAAGCTAACATGAAGAATTAAATCAAAATGTTTTTATTATTCTTTACAATTAAAAAAAAATGTACTAGAACATTGATTTAAATTGTCAGGAAAGAAGAGGAAGGAATTTAAAAGATAAAAAGGCGTATGTGTTTAAAAGTCCTAAAATCATTTTTAAGGTTGTATTTTTTCTCTAAAATTGTCTTTCTGAAAGTTTTAAGAAGCAAAGTAAAGAAATAAATGAAATTATTTAAAGAAGTGAAGACCAAGTCTTTAAAATATTTTCTTGGATTTTCAAATTCTATTTGAGTTTTGTCTCTCTTAGAATTAAAAATGTTGAGCAAAGAGAGACCAGCTAGCTAGTAATTAAACCAATTTAAAAAATAGAGGCAGCTCACTGGTAAGTGCTGCTATTTGAGCTATTTTTAGAACAGGCCAGCGAGCTACTCATCTGGTCCTTACGGGCTACCTGGTTCCCGCGGGCACCGCGTTGGTGACCCCTGGTCTAAATCAACGGTGCTTATTCTCCTTTTATCTCTAATGGACTGCTTTAATAGGCCATGTACATTTGTTTCTATATTTCTTTTATAACACATTGTAGAGTATATTGTATATATTATACATATCCTGTTGTATTATTACATATTATATTGCGTAAATGTATCTTAATCATTCTTTGTATGTGTTCCCTTTAGATCACACACACCTATACCACACTTGTCCAACTTCACCATTAAAGACTGCCTGCAAGTCCCTCTGTGCCCTACTCTCTGGCCGAAGTCCTTGTCCTAAGAAGATATCAGACCAGCATTCCACATCCAAAGTAGCCTACTCAATCACATAGCACATCACAGACACATCAAAAGACATTAAAGAAATTAAAAGAGCAGAGCTGATGCAACCAGCCATTTCTACATACAGCCACAAAAGTTAAAAAAAAAATATATATCCACCGTGGTGGCCTCTGTGGTGTTCCACGCCATTGTCTGCTGGGGTGGGGGGAGCATGGCCAGAGACAGGAGCAGACCCAACAAAGCAACCAAGAGAGACGCCCACCAACTCTCGGCAAGTGTCCAGTCTGCATGGATGAGCGAGGATTCGTACAAGGAGACAGGTGCGATACAGTGGGGCAAAAAAGTATTTAGTCAGCCACTGATTGTGCAAGTTCTCCCACTTAAAATGATGACAGAGGTCTGTAATTTACATCATAGGTACATTTCAACTGTGAGAGACAGAATGTGGAATCCAGGAATTCACATTGTAGGAATTAAAAAAAATGTATTTGTAAATTATGGTGGAAAATAGTATTTGGTCAACCATTCAAAGCTCTCACAGCTGGAAGGAGGTTTTGGCTCAAAATCTCACGATACATGGCCCCATTCATTCTTTCCTTAACACGGATCAATCGTCCTGTCCCCTTAGCAGAAAAACATCCCCAAAACATGATGTTTCCACCCCCATGCTTCACAGTAGTTATGGTGTTCTTGGGATGCAACGGATGATTGATCCGTGTTAAGGAAAGAATGAATGGGGCCATGTATCGTGACATTTTGAGCCAAAACCTCCTTCCATCAGTGAGAGCTTTGAATGGTTGACCAAATACTTATTTTCCACCATAATTTACAAATAAATTCTTTAAAATTCCTACAATGTGATTTCCTGGATTTTTTTTCACATTCTGTCTCTCACAGTTGAAGTGTACCTATGATGAAAATTACAGACCTCTGTCATCATTTTAAGTGGGAGAACTTGCACAATCGGTGGCTGACTAAATACTTTTTTGCCCCACTGTACCTGCTCATTCAGCCAAGACACTGAGAAGCTTGTCCGTCCCGGCGCTGTGCAGTCCTGTCTCTTCATCCGCATCTCCTCCAGTCTCACCGAATGGACTCTGGGGTGGCAGAGACCCAGCAGCTGGTCTCCATGGCCAAAAAGCTCCCAGAAGGCAGATTCAAACGTTCACAAAAAAGCACTGCACAAGTCACCAAAGTGCTACTCCTTGTCACACAGTACCAAAGGGTCCCGAACCAAAAGGCAAAGAAAAACCCCACATGAAAACAAGAGGGGGACATCAGGAACACAAAATGATGAAACAAGAGCACAGAGCCCCTTGTAAAAAAAATTAATTAAAATTATATCCAGCGCCCCCCGCAACCTCAAAGGTTAAAAGCAGTGGGAAATGGATGGATGTACAAACCCCGTTTCCACATGAGTTGGGAAATTGTGTTAGATGTAAATATAAACGGAATACAATGATTTGCAAATTATTTTCAACCCACATTCAGTTGAATATGCTACAAAGACAAGATATTTGACGTTGAAAATGGTAAACATTTTTTTTTTTGCACATAATCATTAACTTTAGAATTTGATGCCAGCAACACGTGACAAAGAAGTTGGGAAACGTGGCAATAAATACTGATAAAGTTGAGGAACAAACACTTGTTTGGAACATCCCACAGATGTGCAGGCTAATTGGGAACAGGTGGGTGCCATGATTGGGTATAAAAACTGCTTCCCAAAGAATGCTCAGTCTTTCAGAAAAAAGGATGGGGCGAGGTACACCCCTTTGTCCACAACTGCGTGAGCAAATAGTCAAACAGTTTAAAGGCCTACTGAAACCCACAACTACTGACCACGCAGTCCGATAGTTTATATATCAATGAGGAAATATTAACATTGCAACACATGCCAATACGGCCGGTTTAGTTGACTAAATAGCAATTTTAAATTTCGCCCGAACTACCCTGCTGAAAGCGTCGCGGTACGATGACGCTGTGGAAAGGGGCGTGGTCCACGCGTTCCCTGCGGGCAGGGTGTGTGCAGCGATCGACCATGAAGCAGCTGACAGGTGAGTGGATAATCTCAGCTGGAACGAGTTATCTAATCACCTGTTCCTTTATTAGCGGCACGGGAGACCTTGAGAGGAGAGGGAGAACGCGGAAGCCACGCGGAGGAGGACAAGCCTTTTCCACTCCGGAAGGTTTATACCAGGGGTCCCCAATCTTTTTGAAACCAAGAGCTACTTCTTGGTTACTGATTAATGCGAAGGGCTACCAGTTTGATACGCACTTAAATAAATTGCCAGAAATAATTTGCTTAATTTACCTTTAACTCTATGTTATTGTTGATAATTAGTGATATTCATCTTTGTGGGAACACTGATCATCTTAATGATATATATAGAAACAGATAAATGTTGAAGAAAAAAAGGGGTATTTCTGTCTGTCATTATGTCGTACATTTTATTTCTTTCTACATAAGGTTTTTTGCAGAGAATAAATGATGAAAAAAATCTTAGTTGAACGGTTTAAAAGAGGAGAAAAAATGACAATTATCTTCAATTTCGACTCTTAAAAATTCAAAATTCAACCGAAAAAAAAGAAGAGAAAAACTAGCTAATTTGAATAGTTTTGAAAAAATTTAAAAAAGAATTTATGGAACTTCATTAGTAATTTTTCCTGATTAAGATTATTTTTTTAGAATTTTGATGACTAGGTTAAAATCCAATCTACGCTTTGTTGGAATATATAACAAATTGGAGCAAGCTATATTTCTAACAAAGACAAATCATTATTTCTTCAAGATTTTCCAGAACAAACATTTTAAAAGAAATTCAAAAGTTTTTGAAATAAGATTTAAATTTGATTCTGCAGATTTTTTAGATTTGCCAGAATAATTTGTTTGAATTTTATTCATAATAAGTTTGAAGAAATATTTCACAAATATTCATAGTCGAAAAAACAGAAGCTAAAATTAAGAATTAAATTAAAATGTATTTATTATTCTTTACAATAAAACAAATACATTTACTTGAAAATTCATTTAAAGTCTCAGGAAAGAAGAGGGAGGAATTTAAAAGGTAAAAAGGTATATGTGTTTAAAAATCCTAAAATCATTTTTAAGGTTGTATTTTTTCTTTAAAATTGTCTTTCTAAAAGTTATAAGAAGCAGAGTAAGAAAAATAAATTAATTTATTTAACAAGTGAAGACCAAGTCTTTATAGTCGGTATAGCTCGGTTGGTAGAGCGGCCGTGCCAGCAACTTGAGGGATGCAGGTTCGATCCCCGCTTCAGCCATCCTAGTCACTGCCGTTGTGTCCTTGGGTAAGACACTTTACCCACCTGCTCCCAGTGCCACCCACACTGGTTTAAATGTTACATAGATATTGGGTTTCACTATGTAAAGCGCTTTGAGTCACTAGAGAAAAAGCGCTATATAAAAAATATATAATATAAGTCTTTGACATATTTTCTTGGATTTTCAAATTCTATTTGAGTTTTGTCTCTCTTAGAATTAAAAACGTCGAGCAAAGCGAGACCAGCTTGCTAGTAAATAAATGCAATTTAAAAAATAGAGGCAGCTCACTGGTAAGTGCTGCTATTTGAGCTATTTTCAGAACAGGCCAGCAGGCTACTCATCTGGTCCTTACAGGCTACCTGGTGCCCGCGGGCACCGCATTGGTGACCCCTGATCTATACCAATTGGTAACACTTCCGTTCGGCTTGTTCGGTGCGCCTGCTACGTTCCAGTGTCTCATGGACCGAGTGCTGCGACCCCATGCGGCATACGCGGCTGCCTATCTGGATGACGTCATCATCCAGAGTGGCAGCTGGGAACATCACATGCGGCGGGTGGGGGCGGTGCTCGAGTCCCTAAGGCGGGGGGGGGGGCTCACCGCCAACCCGGCAAAGTGCGCCGTTGGCCGGAGGGAAGTACAGTACCTGGGGTACCACTTGGGTGGTGGGACAGCTGCGGCCCCAAGTGGACAAAACGGCGGGCATTGCGGCTTGTCTACCTCCCAAGACGAAAAAAGAGGTGAGACAGTTTTTGGGACTGGCGGGCTATTACCGCCGGTTCGTTCCTCAGTTCGCGGACTGGACCAGCCCACTGACTGAGCTCACCCGAAAGGGTGCTCCAGAACTGGTCCAGTGGACGGAGCAGTGCCAGCGGGCGTTTGAGAAGGTGAAAACAGCACTCTGTGAGGAGCCGGTACTGCACATGCCAAACTTTAACAACCCTTTCTGTCTGCAGGCGGACGCGCCGGGCCGGGGACTGGGGGCGGTGCTGTCGCAGCGGGTGGGAGGCGTCGACCGCCCCGTACTTTACATCAGCCGGAAGCTCTCAGACTGGGAGGCGAGGTACAGCACAGTGGAGAGGGAGTGCCTCGCCATCCGGTGGGCGGTCGGGGCCCTCCGCTACTACCTGCTGGGGCGCGCCTTCAGTCTCTGCTCAGACCACAAACCGCTACAATGGCTCCACCACATGAAGGACGCCAATGCATGGATCACCCGTTGGTACCTTGCATTACAACACTACAACCTCCGAGTGGTCCACAGCCAGGGCGCGCAGATGGCCGTGGCCGACTTCCTCTCTCGCCTAGGGGGGGAGTGGGCGCGGCCAGATGGGTGTCCGGCCTGAGTCTGGCGGTGGAGGCATGTGGCACGGGGTGTGGTCCACACGTTCCCTGCGGGCGGTGTGTGTGCAGCGATCCGCCATGAAGCAGCTGACAGGTGAGTGGTAAATCTCAGCTGGAACGAGTTATCTAATCACCTGTTCCTTTATTAGCGGCACGGGAGACCTTGAGAGGAGAGGGAGAACGCGGAAGACACGCGGAAGACACGCGGAGGAGGACGAGCGGCTGAATAGCCGACTGCATGGGTGGAGCGAAAAGTGACACTGGTTGATTGCGAGTACGGGCTGAAAAAGCCATCACTATATGTGTGTGTAACAAGATTAAAACATTGTAAACGCTGCCTGGAGTGTGCTGCCATTCCTGATCCAGAAGAACCCAAGCAAGAGCATTTATACAGACGCGTAGATGACGCGTGCGTGTGACGTCACGGATTGTAGCGGACATTTTGTTCCAGCACCGATCCCAGCTATAAGTTGTCTGCTTTAATCGCATAATTACACAGTATTCTGGACATCTGTGTTGCTGAATCTTTTGCAATTTATTCAATGAATAATGAGGCGTCAAAGAAGAAAGATTTAGGTGGGAAGCGGTGTATTGCGGCCGCCTTTTAACACAAACACAGTCGGTGTTTCCTTGTTTACATTCCCGAAAGATGACGGTGAAGCATTACTATGGAACAGAGGGGTCTAGCGAACATGGTTCCCTACCACATGTCAACCGGCAGGTTTCGGTGAGAAAATGGTGGTAATAAGTCGGCTTTTACCGTAGACATGAGCGGAGAGCTTGCGTCGTTCCTCCTGCAGCTGTGGACTCTCTTGCCTCCTCCCACTGGCCGCCCCCGACCGTCGGATGCTTACACCGTGGAGGAGGGGGAAAAAAAAATATCTCAGCCCGGCTGCCTTCGCCTCGTCGAGAAACGTGGCTTCCCTCGGAGACGCTGCCGGTCACCACACCCGTGGCCACACCCCTCCGACTTACAGGTACGACCATATAATCTCATTAAAACACTAGTAACACAATAAGCAGATAAGGGATTTTCCAGAATTATCCTAGTAAATGTGTCTAATAACATCTGAATCGCTCCCACTGCCCTCGTCTTTTTTTTTTCTAGTCCTTCACTCTCACTTTCCTCATCCACGAATCTTTCATCCTTGCTCAAATTAATGGGGAAATCGTCGCTTTCTTGGTCCGAATCGCTCTCGCTGCTGGTGGCCATGATTGTAAACAATGTGAGGAGCTCCACAACCCGTGACGTCACACGCACATCGTCTACTACTTGCCGTACAGGCAAGGCTTTTTTATTAGTGACCAAAAGTTGCAAATTTTATCGTTGATGTTCTCACTAAATCCTTTCAGCAAAAATATGGCAATATCGCGAAATGATCAAGTATGACACATACAATGGACCTGCTATCCCCGTTTGAATAAGAAAATCTCATTTCAGTAGGCGTTTCTCAAAGTGCATTTGCAAGAAATTTAGAGATTTCAACATCTACAGTCCATAATATCATCAAAAGGTTCAGAGAATCTGGAGAAATCACTCCACGTAAGCGGCATGGCCGGAAACCATAACTGAATGACCGTGACCTTCGATCCCTCAGACGGCACTGTATAAAAAACCGACATCAATCTCTAAAGGACATCACCACATGGGCTCAGGAACACTTCAGAAAACCACTGTCACTAAATACAGTTTGTCGCTACATCTGTAAGTGCAAGTTAAACCTCTACTATGCAAAGCGAAAGACATTTATCAACAACATCCAGAAACGCGGCTGGCTTCTCTGGGCCCGAGATCATCTAAGATGGACTGATGCAAAGTGAAAAAGTGTTCTGTGGTCTGACGAGTCCAAAATTTCAAATTGTTTTTGGAAGTATTCAACATTGTGTCATCTGGACCAAAGGGGAAGCGAACCATCAACACTGTTATCGACGCAAAGTTAAAAAGCCAGCATCTGTGATGGTATGGGGGTGTATTAGTGCCCAAGGCATGGGTAACTTACACATCTGTGAAGGCACCATTAATGCTGAAAGATACATCCGGCTTTCGGAACAACATATGCTGCCATCTAAGCGCCGTCTTTTTCATGGACGCCCCTGCTTCTTTCAGCAAGACAATGCCAAGCAAAGAGTGCGGGTACTTTCCTGGCCCGCCTGCAGTCCAGACCTGTCTCCCATCGAAAATGTGTGGCGCATTATGAAGCGTAAAATACGACAGCAGAGACCCCGGACTGTTGAACGACTGAAGCTCTACATAAAACAAGAATGTGAAACAATTCCTCTTTCAAAGCTTCAACAATTAGTTTCCTCAGTTCCCAAACGTTTATTGAGTGTTGTTAAAAGAAAAGGTGATTTAACACAGTGGTGAACATGCCCTTTCCCAACTACTTTGGCATGTGTTGCAGCCATGAAATTCTAAGTTAATTATTATTTCCCAAAAAAAAACAAAGTTTATGAGTTTGAACATCAAATATCTTGTCTTTGTAGTGCATTCAACTGAATATGGGTTGAAATGGATTTGCAAATCATTCTATTCCGTTTATATTTACATCCAACACAATTTCCCAACTCGGGCTTCACGGTGGCAGAGAGGTTAGTGCGTTGACTCACAGTACGAAGGTCCTGAGTAGTCAGGGTTCAATCCCGGGCTCGGGATCTTTCTGTGTGGAGTTTGCATGTCCTCCCCATGAATGCCTGGGTTCCCTCCGGATACTCCGACTTCCTCCCACCTCCAAAGACATGCACCTGGGGATAGGTTGATTGACTTGCGCATTTTGCTAATTTAATGACAAATATAATCAAATCAAATCTTTAATGGATTAAATATAGACAACAGCGCACATACTACTTAGTATGGTAATTGATTGCTACTGTTTTCACTCCACGTAACAATGAGCACATGGCTAATTAATATGGTAATTTATTCACGTGTGGATGAGACTTTGGTTGAGAGAGAGAGAGAGGGAAAGAGAGAGAGAGGGAAAGAGAGAGAGAGAGAGAGAGAGAGAGAGAGAAAGGATGTGAATCACTGCTGAGGTAGGTAACGTTAGCCAACAACAATTTGTCAATTACATTATTTTGATTTTGATTTGACTCAAACTGTAACTCCTAGATGGATTTAAGAAAGTTATTCGCCCGCAGCAGAGAAGAAGCAGCGAGGAATGAGAGCTGTAAGTGAAGTCCTAGCTAGCTAGGCAACATCATTGTCTTAAGTTCATGCTAAGTTAGCTAACGTTATTCCTTGTATCAAGACAAACATATTCATTTGCTGTTCGAGCTGTCGGAGGAATTTCCAATAAACATGAAACATAATGTTGGTTATTGTCTGCTGGTTCTGCATCAATGATGATTTGGAGTGAGCATGTGTGATTTGAGTGCTCCGCAAATGGTTTATCTTCGGGAAGAAAAACATTTTTCCATATCATCAAGTCGTGAGCCAAATTTTTAAATCATTCAAGTTTATTTCACAGAAAAATAGCACAGTAGACTTGTCTTGTTAATCGGTGTGACTTTGACTAAAATAATCTTGTTTTGTCACCAGAAAAATGGCTACAGCTAAAGCATCTGGTTTTGTTTCCAGAAAAAATAGTAACATTTCTGTATTTGTTTTCAGAAAGATGGGTGAAAATATCGGGTTTTGTTGCCCCATTTAGATTTTTAAAAATATATATTTCCATGTCTGTCCTGAGTTCTCCGCCAACTTGTTAGTCGGTTTGCCTTTTGCTAAAATACTCACTAATAGTCACTAGAAAAATGGCTAAAAATATCTGGTTTTGTTGCCACAATTTGATTTTTTTCTCCCTAAACTTATTTTTTTTCATGCACACATCTGACTGTGACTCACTGAAAATGACACACAATCCACTTCTATGTCACGACCCCCCAGTTGGGAACCACTGGTCAACTGTATAACAGTTACTGTAATATTTCCGTGTCTGTCCAGAATGATTGACCACTTTGCAAAAATGAAAACAAGACGTTACAGTTTACTTCACAGAAAATGATTCCCTGAACAGACACACAACAGTTGTTCATTTATTATACTACTGTGGCTTTATTGTTTTGTGTATATTTTATAGTTTTGTGTATCTGAAATAGGATTAGCCACATTGCCATAAATGGAAATTAAATAATATAAAAGAACCCAGAGATGTAGGGGTGCTTTATTTTTTGTTTTACTTTTGTAGATGTTAAATTTGCAGATGATTACTGCAATAAATATTTCAAAAAGATTCATTGCTCTTCCTTTTTGCTTTTAGGTGTAGCAGTTCAGAAGTCTGAAGTAAAAAAGTGCACAAGCAGGTCAAATGCATTAGTTAATTTCAGGTGGTTAGTCAAAGATCCATACAACATAATCTGATATGATTTCATAGTTTAAAGCACAATTAATGTATTTTTTATGATAAATAAGTGCTAAAGATGTTTTTGCTTGCGCGCTTTGCACACTCACATGAATTATTTGTGCCCCAGGTGTGCCCCAGTACAGTATTAGGTCTAGTGACGTCCCTGGGATGTACACTGTATGGTGATGAATCTAATAAACATTTCATTTGATTTGACATTAAATTTGCAAAATGCGGTTGCGCATTTTGCAAATTGCGCGCCATTGGTATTGTGCTTACAACACTAAATTGGCCCTAGTGTATGAATGTGAGTGTGAATGTTGTCTGTCTATCTGTGTTGGCCCTGCAATGAGCTGGCGACTTGTCCAGGGTGTACCCCGCCTTTCGCCCGATTGTAGCTGAGATAGGCACCAGCGCCCCTGTGACCCCAAAGGGAATAAGCAGTAAAAAATGGATGGATGGACAATTTCCCAACTCATATGGAAACAGGGTTTGTTTACATGTAGCCGAGCTAAATTGTATTTTATTTTAATTTTGGTAATTTATTCACATCAGTTCTTGTTGTGAACTTAATTGTAAATAGGTTTCACTCTATTATTTTGCATTACATACCTTATTGTTTCCCTGGGGGTGATTTGGCGTCGCATCTGTGTGGCCAGCTTCAGTGAACACTGACGCTCGGAGCTGGTAAGTCATGTTTAAGGCTCTCCCTCTATTTGTTTTATAAACTTTTTAATTGTCGCTTTTAAAGTATTTTATAAGAATGCACTCTGTCTTGTGAGGTGCTGTTAAGCATGCGGGTTAAATTCCCCGACTTTCTGTGAAATTGTTGTAAAAACCGGACTTTTATTCGCTAAATGCTATATGCTAGCGGCAGTTATTACAGGGTTTCCTGGTTTCCTTTTTAATATTTAGCGCTTAAATCTCTGGAGCAGGGGTAGGGAACCTATGGTTCAAAAACAGGGGTCACCAACGCGGTGCCCGCGGGCACCAGGTAGCCCGTAAGGTGCAGATTAGTAGCCCGCTGGCCTGTTCTAAAAATAATTCAAATAGCAGCACTTACCAGTGAGCTGCCTCTATTTTTTAAAATTTTATTTATTTACTAGCAAGCTGGTTCCGCTTTGCTCAACATTTTTACTTCTAAGAGAGACAAAACTCAAATAAAATTAGAAAATCCAAGAAAATATTTTAAAGACTCGGTCTTCACTTGTTTAAATAAATTCATTATTTTTTTTACTTTGCTTCTTATAACTTTCAGAAAGACGATTTGAGAGAAAAAAATACAACCTTAAAAATGTTTTTAGGATTTTTAAACACATATACATTTTTACATTTTAAATTCCTTACACTTCTTTCCTGACAATTTAAATCAATGTTCAAGTATTTTTTTTTTTACATTGTTAAGAATAATAAATACATTTTAATTTAATTCTTCATTTTAGCTTCTGTTTTTTTGACGAAGAATATTTGTGAAATATTTCTTCAAACATATTATGATTAAAATTTAGAAAAAATATTCTGGCAAATCTAGAAAACCTGTAGAATCAAATTTAAATCTTATTTCAAAGTCTTTTGAATTTCTTTTAAAATTTTTGTTCTGGAAAATTTAGAAGAAATAATGATTTGTCTTTGTTAGAAATATAGCTTGGTCCAATTTTTTATACATTCTAACAAAGTGCAGATTGGATTTTAACCTAATTAAAACATGTCATCAAAATTCTAAAATTAATCCCAATCAGAAAAAATTACTAATGATGCTCCATAAATTTATTTTTAAATAAAAAAAAAAAGATTCGAATTTACCTAGTTTTTGTCTTCATTTTTTGGGTTGAATTTTGAATTTTAAAGAGTCAAAATTGAAAATAAACTATGTTTCAAAATTAAATTTTTATTTTTTTCGTGTTTTCTCCTCTTTTAAACCATTCAATTAAGTGTTTTTTTTTTTTTTAATCATTTTTTCTCTACAAAAAATCTTCTGTAAAAGGAAAAAAAAAGTACGACGGAATGACGGACAGAAATACCCTTTTTTTAAATATTTTTTTATTAAAGGTAAATTGAGCAAATTGGCTATTTCTGGCAATTTATTTAAGTGTGTATCAAACTGGTAGCCCTTCGCATTTATCAGTACCCTAAAAGTAGCTCTTGGCTTCAAAAAGGTAAAAAGAGGTATGTGTTTAAAAATCCTAAAATAATTTTCAAGGTTGTATTTTTTTCCTAAAATTGTCTTTCTGAAAGTTATAAGAAACAAAGTAAAAAAACAAATGAATTTATTTAAACAAGTGAAGACCAAGTCTTTAAAATGTTTTCTCGGATTTTCAAATTCAATTTGAGTTTTGTCTCTCTTTTTTTTTTTGTCCTGTCCAGCTTCTCAGGCAAATCATATAGTTGATATAGATGCCCATATCGGCTGTTCAGATTTACTATACAAAAGAGAAGTGTAGGATACTTCTCTTGTTGCCTTATTTGAATTTGACTTTATTAAATGTATTTATTTATATTATCATTTGGTGCAGCCGGGCCAGAGCAGGAGGGGATAGAAAGAGAAAAAGAGGTTTGTCTCTCTTAGAATTAAAAATGTCGAAAAAAGTCTGACCAGCTTGCTAGTAAATAAATACAATTTTAAAAATAGAGGCAGCTCACTGGTAAGTGCTGCTATTTGGGCTATTTTTAGAACAGGCCAGCGGGCTACTCATCTGGTCCTTACGGGCTACCTGGTGCCTGCGGGCACCGCGTTAGTGACCCCTTCTCTACATCAACTTCAGATCTATTCCTCATTTCAAAATGTTGTAGTTTTTTTCCATCCATCCATACGTTTTCTACAGCTTATTCCCCTTTGGAATCGCGGGGGGCGCTGGTGCCTATCTCAGCTACAATCGGTCGGAAGGCAGTGTACACCCTGGACAAGTCGCCACCTCATCACAGGGCCAACACAGATAGACAGACAACATTCACACTCACATTCACACACTAGGGCCAATTTTCGTGTTGCCAATCAACCTATCCCCAGGTTCATGTTTTTGGAAGTGGGAGGAAGCCGGAGTACCCGGAGGGAACCCATGCATTCACGGGGAGGACATGCAAACTCCACACAGAAAGATCCCGAGCCCGGGATTGAACCCTGACTACTCAGGACCTTCGTATTGTGAGGCAGATGCACTAACCCCTCTGCCACCATGAAGCCCGTAGTTTTTTTTTTAATGTTGTTTTTTTGTTTGTTTGTTTTCCTCCCGGCTCTGCGATAAGGTGGCGACTTTTTTTGTAGCTGAGATAGGCGCCAGTGCCCACCGCGACCCCAAAAGGGAATAAGCGGTAGAAAATGGATGGATGGATGGATGTTTTCCACCCTTTTTTGTTAAACAAAACTATGTTTTCTTACGGCAAACAGAAAGTACGCAAAATCTTCCACCAAAAATATTTTTCAAAGTGGAATATTTGATGTGACGTAATAGGGGTTGGGGTGGGAGGGTAGGGGGTAGCATCCGGAAGAGTCAGTGTTGCAAGGGGTTCTGGGTACTTCTTCTGTTGTGTTTATGTTGTGTTATGGTGTGTGTTGTGTTTGTGGGTTTGTTTATGTGTTT
The DNA here is from genome assembly GCF_033978795.1 of Nerophis ophidion. Lineage (NCBI taxonomy): Eukaryota > Metazoa > Chordata > Actinopteri > Syngnathiformes > Syngnathidae > Nerophis > Nerophis ophidion. The sequence continues at coordinate 45,373,406 of NC_084620.1, forward strand.
AGATCGGATGCTAAGTTTAAGTAAAACTGAGTTGAGGATCAGCAGTCTAAAACCGAAGTGTCTCTTTAAGAGAGGCGTGTACCGTTAACCCAGCTGATCGGCGTTAGGACTGTTAAATGGCGTAGCAGTTCATTCAGTCTGTACTCACGCTCAACCCGGTGCGCAGCCACTTGGTAAGTTCCCGTTTGCCTTGCTTTATGTTGTACGCTGTCACCATGCTCACCTGTATTGTGTTGTGTCCGCTGCTTTTTAAACTCCGCTATAGCGCTCTCGTAGATCCGGGCGCTTAGATAAATGTTTGTTTATCGCAGCACCTGTCTTAGCGTAGGTATCGCTACTTCCTGGTTTGCCATGGGGCATTTTGGGAGTTGTAGTGATTTACTAAATGCATTTTACAGAGGCTTGTAAATGGTAAATATTATGTTTGATAGATGAAACGTGCTCATGAAATATATAACCTTATTTGAATTTTATTGTATATGATCAACAGGAGTTTATAAATGGTTGATATTTATTATAGATATTTATTAGTATTATTATTATTATTTATTATTAAGGGCATTGATTTTGGTACGAAAGTGTTGCACTGAATTCCTCCTTTCAGATTGAGCAAAACTAACCAACTAAGAACCAACCACCAAATAATAACAACTACTGCTGTTGTTCTCCTGCTTGGAAAATAAATAAACGAAAAATATACAAACTGGAAATCTTGAGTAATAATCGGTGCACACTTGGTTGCCCTTTCCGTGGGGAAAACGGAACAGTGCGGATGTTCTCCCGAAATGTGTTCGTCATTCTTGTTTGGTGTGGGTTCACAGTGTGGCACATATTTGTAAGAGTGTTAAAGTTGTTTACACGGCCACTCTCAGTGTGACCTGTATGATTGTTGACTAAGTATGCCTTGATTGACAAGCAATCTACTAATTCGCTTTTACGCTGTCTCTGCACCACCCTCACGACTGTTGCTGCGTGCGCACCCTGTCACATTTGTTTTTTTTAACCCAACTTAAAATTGTACGTACATTGAAAATACACGCAACCATGACACAAAACGCCGGACATTTGAGGCATTTAAAAGACCCCGCCCGGACACACCGGACAGTCCCACAAAAGAGGACATGTCCGGGGAAAAGAGGATGTATGGTCAGTCTAACTAAAACAGTATCAATAGGTCTTGGCTTTACGGACCACAACTTATTTGCAATAAGGAGGAAGACCAAGCTCTCCAAAGCTCCTAGTGTGACTATACATAAAAGGTCTTATAAATATTTTAATGAGGTGAAATTTAAAGATGATGTGAAACATGTTAACTGGAAAACTGCGTGTCTTGAGGAGGATCCTGAAGCTGCTTTGAGCACAATCATGAAGAGATTTTTGCAGATTGCAGATAAGCATGTTCCTGTCAGGAAAACAACTGTAGGAAAAATGGCGCCCCCTGGTTAGGGAATGAGATCAAAGCACTTATGAAGCAACTAGGGCTGCAACTAACGATTCATTTGATAATCGATTAATCTGTCGATTATTATTTTGATTAATCGATTAATAATCGGATAAAAGAGACAGACTTTCAAATACTTTATTTAAAAAAAATGCATACTGACACCATGTCCTTTTGACTTGCTAAATAAAATAATGCAAGTATCACAAAAATGTTTTTTTGTATAAAGTGCACCATTGTCCTGCACAATAGCAATAATTTTGCTTAGGGGAATTTCAAACCTGGCTATTACCTATTCCAACCATTCTGCAATGTTGGATACTGAAAGTCTTTCCTTTAGTGGCATGGTCGTAAGGCAGATTGACTTCATGTTCCATTTGTCTCCAATGTAATGGCATGTATTGCCAAGAAAGGCTACTTTTGTCCACACATCAGTAGTGAGAGCAATTTTGCTCTGGGTGCCTTTTATGTCAGTCTACACTGCATGGTATTTCTGCTCGTACTTCCTCTCCATCAGTTTGGTAAAATGGGTCCTCGAGGGAAGAGTTAAACCAGGGTTGAGGATGTGAATTATTTGTCTAAAACCTTCATCCTCCACAATTGATAGTGGCCTCATGTCAGTTAGCAACATATTCAGGATAGCATCAGTCAATGCAGCCGCGTGCTTTGGTGTGCACACCTTCCTTTCTACCAAGTCGCTAATGCTGGCTTGTTTCTTTCTGAAATGAGAGAAACCATATAATGAATGTACATAGTAGCATCATTTACATGTAACTCAATATATACCCAGTTGATTTTATTAATAATTTCTGACGTGAAAGACATACGCCACCACATTGAAAAAAAAACAGCTAAATTAAATAAATGGACATTGGGGATGCAGCATACACCAATAATAACACAGAAATGTAACTCATCAGATCAGAACTGGATCAGATATTATACACGTTTCTGTTGTGAATAACAAAGGATTCATTTTAGGCTGCCTGTGAATAATAGCATGAAATATTCCATCATCTTCGTAACGTTTAGTTATACTAAAGCGTCACTCAAATCTAAATATATTTATATAACTTTATCGGGTACGGCTACATTGATCCATTATGAAACCAACCTGAGATATTTCTGTTCGTTACGTTTATTTCCAAATTGGTAACCGTGCGTTTTCTCTCTCAAAACGGAGTCCAATGTGCTGGAGACACATTATCAGCCCCGCGTTGCAACAAAGACATAACGTTAACGTTACTCACAAAAAAGATAAACTTATGAATGGCTGTTGCCACTCATTACAACACAGAAAATGAAGACGTCGCACTATACAAAACGTTCCTAACACTCTGAAAGTTAATACACAACAGTTGCTGCTGCGCTTCCTGAAAAAATTCTCCTCGTTAACAAATTATTAAAAACACGGACACAACGGATCAATGTACTCGGACTATGGACTGAAAAAGTTACGTACCGTGAGTTTTCTTCATGCGTGGATAAAACATGCTTCCTCTTCAGGTGCTCCCGCAGCGATGTAGTACTTCCATGCCACGCGAGGTCCATGCTGCACATTTTGCAGGAAACTGTCTTCTTTGCAGTGTTTAAAGTGAAGTATTCCCACACTTTTGACAACTTAGGTCGTACACTTTTCTCCAATGCAGCATTAACCTCCAGATGTTTCTGTGCCAAACTATCGATACTGTTTTCCGCCATTTTTCCAATGTTTCCAAGCAAATGAGACTGCGTGGTCACGTGAGTTGCACATGACACATCATTAGCTGGCTTACTGACACCTCATGAGACGTAGCCTCAGCGCCGCCCTGGCGCTGTTTTGTACTGTTTTTGTACTTATTTTGATTATTGTTTCTCAGCTGTTTGTAAATGTTGCAGTTTATAAAAAAAGGTTTAGGGAGATAAAACAAACAAAAAAAAACAAAACAAAAAAATAAAAATAATATATATATATATATATATATATATATATATATATATATATATATATATATATATACCGTATTTCCTTGAATAGCCGCCGGGCATGTAATAAGCGCCTGCCTTGAATTACTGCCGGGTAAAACTCGCTCCCCAAATCCATAAGCGCATGCTTACTTTTACTGCCAGGTCAAATTCGTCACGTCACAAGTGACGCTTCGCTTCCTCTGCCGTCATTTTCAAAATGGCGGGGTAGTTTTTTTTTGCTTTTACTATGTGTAGACCCGGGGTCTTGTTCCAGAGCCATACAGAACACACTGGTGGTTGTGATATAGAACAATTTTAACACTCTTACTAATATGCGCCACACTCTGTGAACCCTAACCAAACAAGAATAATAAACACATTTCTGGAGAACATTGGCTCTGTAACACATTATAAACGCAACATAAAAATTACCCATAATTCCAATGCATCCATGACTCTTGGCTATATTATACACCCGCTCCCCACCCCCTCTCCGTGCGTCGGTTGAGGTGGGCGGGGTTGGGGGCACGTGTATAATATAGCCAAGAGTCATGGATGCATTGGAATTCTGGGTAATTCTTATGTTGCATTTATAATGTGTTATAGAGCCAATTTTCTCCAGAAATGTGTTTGTTATTCTTGTTTGGTTAGGGTTCACAGAGTGTGGCGCATATTAGTAAGAGTGTTAAAGTTGTTTATATCACGAGCATCAGTGTAAACGGTATGGCTGTTGACCAAGTATGCATTGCAATCTCGATTGAGAAGCAGCAAAATGAGTGTGTCCTACCAGCACGCAGTTAGCATGGTGTAAATGTGGGCGCAATGACATGTTGTAGAACAGTGGTCCCCAACCACTAGGCCGCGGCAGCAGAAGAATTTAGTTTTTTTTTTTTTTTTTTTTTAAATCACACTCAATTTTTTACTGCATGCCATTGGTAAGCGCAGGGGAGAGAAGAGGTTTTAAAATTATTAGCGCCTGCTTACTTTTACTGCATGCCTTGAATAAGCGCAGGAGTGAGAAGAGGTTTTAAATTAATTAGCGCCCCTATGCTATTCGAGGAAATACGGTATATTAAAAAAAAAGAGCCTCACCATGCGCATTGCATACAGCCAACGAATCGATGACTAAATTAATCGCCAACTATTTTTATAATCGATTTCAATCGATTAGTTGTTGCAGCCTTAGAAGCAACGTAACCAAGCTAAAAAGTTGGCGGACTCTTCTGGTCTACTTTCTGATGAGATGATCTATCGTAAATTAAGAAATCGTGTAACTAAAATAAATAGAGGTAGTAAAAAGGTATAGCATCAGACAAAGATCTATGACTTTAGACATGATGGAAAACATTAGTTTTAAATTTAAATCAAATAATGGGAAGATCAGTATCATGTAAAACAAATTTGTTTATAGAAGTTGATGGACAATGAAAATTGCCACATTGTTTAAAAATTACTTCACAAACAAGGTGGAAAATCCGAAGAGTAAATAAGACGCCTTCTAATGGCTCCTCCTCATGCACAATAATTGAAAATCATATAATGAAGGGTAAAAGCTGCAGGTTCGATTTTGTACCAGTTAGTAGTTCTGATATTGAAAAATTGTTGTCATCACTGCCATCTGATATACCTGCTAACATCCATCCATTTTCTACCGCTTATTCCCTTTTGGGGTCGCCTATCTCAGCTACAATCGGGCGGAAGGCGGGGTACACCCTGGACAAGTCGCCACCTCATCGCAGGGCCAACACAGATAGACAGACAACATTCACACTCACATTCACACACTAGGGCCCATTTAGTGTTGCCAATCAACCTATCCCCAGGTGCATGTCTTTGGAAGTGGGAGGAAGCCGGAGTACCCGGAGGGAACCCACGCATTCACGGGGAGAACATGCAAACTCCACACAGAAAGATCCCGAGCCTGGATTTGAACCCAGGACTGCAGGACCTTCGTATTGTGAGGCAGACGCACTAACCCCTCTGCCACCGTGAAGCCCCACCTGCTAACATGCTGGATGGCAAATTGTTAAGAATTGCGGCATGCCATGTATCAACTCCGATTTGTCATATATTATAAGTCATTAAGATATGAAGTCTCTTCTGAAGTTTGGAAGGAGGCCAAGGTCATCTCTCTACCCAAAGACAAAAATACTTATTTTTCTGATAAAAACAGTAGACCAATAAGCATACTTCCTGTTCTTAGTAAATTGATGGAAAAAGTTGTTTTCAAACAAATTCAAGATTTCTTTACCTACAACAAACTGTTGTCATTTTCCCAGCATGCTTACAGGCAAGGTCACTGAACATCTACTGCTCTAACTCAACTCACAGATGACTGGCTGTCAAAATAGATGTCAAGAAGATGGTTGGTACTGTCCTGATTGACTTTAATGCGCCATTTGATGTTATAGATCACGACATAATGACCTCCAAACTGAGAAAATATGGTTTTAATAGTATGTCACTTTCTTGGATGTTGAGCTATCTATCAGGAAGAGCACAGAGAGTGTGTTTTAATGGTAGCCTATCTAAACACAAGTACAATTACTGCGGCGTGCCTCAAGGAAGCTGCTTAGGTTCTTTACTCTTTTTTACTAATGATCTTCCCTGTCTTACCACAAACACCAATATGGTTACATATGCAGATGACACAACTCTACAGTACTGCCTATTCCTGAAATCAGTGGTTCTCAACCTTTTTTCAGAGATTTACCCCCTGTGAACATGTTTTAAATTCAAGTACCCCCTAATCAGAACAAAGCATTTTTGGTTGAAAAAAAGAGATAAAGAAGTAAAATACAGCACTATGTCATCAGTTTCTGATTTATTCAATTGCATAACAGTGCAAAATATTGTTCATTTGTCATGGTCTTTCAAAGCGCTTTGAGTACCTTGAAGGTAGAAAAGCGCTATACAAGTACAACCCATATTTCTTGAACTATTTGGAAAAAAAGATATAAAAATAACTAAAAACTTGTTGAAAAATAAACAAGTGATTCAATTATAGATAAAGATTTCTACACATAGAAGTACTGTATTTCCTTGAAATGCCGCTGGGGCGCGAATTAATTTAAAACCTCTTCTCACTCCTGCGCTTACCAAAGGCATGCGGTAAAAGTAAGCATGCGCTAATTATTTTAAAATTTCTTCTCACTCTGGCATTTACCAAAGGTATGCAGTAAAAATTTGAGTGTGATGTAAGCTTGGACCTTAAATCCTACTGAATAGCTCTTAATCTTCTTCCCTTTATGCGATTTCAAATTACCGGTATTGAAATCAGCCTCCTCCATTTTGAAAATGATGACAGGGGAAGTGTCACTCGTGACGTCACGAGTATGACCAGGCGGTAATGCTAAGCATGCGCTAATTATTTTGGGAAGCGAGTTTGACCCGGCAGTAATTCAAGGCAGGCGCAAGTCAAGAAAAATACGGTAATCATCAACTTAAAGTGCCCTCTTTGGAGATTGTAATAAAAATCCATCTGGATTTGTGAACTTAATTCTAAACATTTCTTCACAAAAAAAGAAATCTTTAACATCAATATTTATGGAACATGTCCACAAAAAAATCTAGCTGTCAACACTGAATATTGCATTGTTGCATTTCTTTTCACAGTTTCTGAACTTACATTCATATTTTATTGAAGTATTATTCAATAAATATATTTATAAAGGATTTTTGAATTCTTGCTATTTTGAGAATATTTAAAAAAAATATGAAGTACCCCTTGGCATACCTTCAAGTACTCCCAGGGGTACGCGTACCCCCATTCGAGAACCACTGCCTCAAATGACCTAGAAAATAACTTAAATCAGGACCTGATGAGAGAATCACGCTGGGTAAATGATAGTCAACTAGAAGAAGGTTGAGAGCATTCTTTTTGGATCCAGGCCTGTGCTTGTTGATGACCCTCAGCTTCATGTTTCAATGTCAGATATACCTATTGAGCAGGTTAAAAAAGCAAAACTGCTTGGTTTGCGATTAGACAGTCAACCGTCATGGTCCGCTCATCCATCCATCCATCCATCTTCTTCCGCTTATCTGAGGTCGGGTCGCGGGGGCAGCAGCCTAAGCAGGGGAGCCCCGACTTCCATCTCCCCAGCCACTTTGTCCAGCTCTTCCCGGTTTATCCCGAGGCGTTTCCAGGCCACCCGGGAGACATAGTCTTCCCAACGTGTCCTGGGTCTTTCCCGGTCTCTACCGGTCGGACGTGCCCGAAACACCTCCCTAGGGAGGCGTTCGGGTGGCATCCTGACCAGATGCTCAAACTACCTCATCTGGCTCCTTTTCGATGTGAAGGAGCAGCGGCTTTACTTTGAGCTCCTCACAGATGGCAGAGTTTCTCACCCTATCTTTAAGGGAGAGACCCGCCACCCGGCGGAGGAAGCTCATTTCGGCCGCTTGCACACGTGATCTTGTCCTTTCGGTCATAACCCAAAGCTCATGACCATAGGTGAGGATGGGAATGTAAATCGACCGGTAAATTGAGAGCTTTGCCTTCCGCCTCAGCTCCTTCTTCACCAAAACGGATCGATACAGCGTCCGCATTACTGAAGACGCCCCACCGATCCGCCTGTCGATCTCAGAATCCACTCTTCCCTCACTCATGAAAAAGACTCCGAGGTACTTGAACTCCTCCTCTTGAGGCAAGGTCCCCTCCCCAACCCGGAGGTGGCACTCCGCCCTTTTACGGGCGAGAACCACGGACTCGGGCTAGGAGGTGCTGATTCTCACCCCAGTCGCTTTACACTCGGCTGCGAACCAGTCCAGTGAGAGCTGAAGATCCTGGCCAGGTGAAGCCATCAGGACCACATCACTGCAAAAAGCAGAAACCTAATTCTGCAGTCACCAAACCGGATCCCCTCAACGCCTTGACTACGCCTAGAAATTCGGTGACAAAGGGCAGCCTTGGCGGAGTCCAACCCTCACTTGAAACGGGTCTCCCTTATTGCCGGCAATGCGGACCAAGCTCTGACACTGATCGTACAGGGAGTGGACCGCCACATCAGACAGTCCGTTATCCCATACTCTCTGAGCACTCCCCACAGGACTTCCCGAGGGACACGGTCAAATGCCTTCTCCAAGTCTACAAAGCACATGTAGACTGGTTGGGCAAACTCCCATGCACCCTCATGGACTCTGCCGAGAGTATAGAGCTGGTCCAGAGTTCCACGACTAGTACGAAAACCACACTGTTCCTCCTGATTCCGAGGTTCGATTATCCGGCGTAGCCTCCTCTCCAGTACACCTGAATAGACCTTACCGGGAAGGCTGAGGAGTGTGTCCCACAATAGTTGGAACACACCCTCCCGTTCCCCTTTTTAAAAAGAGGAACCCCAGTCTGCCGATCATATTGATGGTATTTTAATGAAAATGGGAAGAGGTTTAGCCATTGTCAGGAAATGCTCCAACTGCTTGACATCCTCAGGTCAAGTCATACAGTCCTTGGTTTTCTGTCATCTTCATTACTGTCCTATAATATGGTCCGCTACGACTAAGTCTGACCTGAACAAACTGCAACTTGTTCAGAACAGAGCGGCTGGACTGGTACTTAAAGTTCTTTGCGCACTAATATTGCATTTATGTCCTGGTTCTCTGCTGAACAAATGATGTATTGTAGTCGCCGTATGTTCTTTAGAACTATCATGTTAGATCAATCACCAGATTACTTTTACGAACAGCTTTTAAAATCAATTAACACACATATTCATGAAACTTTAACTAGCTTTTTTTATCTTGTATTGTATTTTTCCTTTGTATAATTTTTGGTAATGTATGTACTATTTGTATTTTTATTTTTGTATGCTCCCATATGGACCCCAGGAAGACTAGCAGTCGCCCTGGCGTCAACTAATGGGGATCCATTCAATAAACAAAAAACAATATGGTTATCACTTTTGCATTCCGAAGTCCCAATTAGAGCCTCTTTTCCTACGAGAAATGATTCAATCCACTTGTGAATATCGAACAAATGGTCTTTATCTATTTATGTGCTCAAACTGAAATACCACTATTTAATTGAACTTGGTGGTTTGCTTTCTTCTTGGTGAATATAAACATTCACCATATATAGAACATAATTTGAGTTAATTAATTAAATTCACCTGCACATAACTGGTTTCCCTTAACACCTCTTTAGGCCCAAGCTGTTTGTTTACACACTTTTTTTTTAATTTCTCTTTGCTATTTGAGCTTATTGGACCCTAATTAGATTAAAAACTAAGAATCATCTTTTGATTTGATGTACTTAGTCCATAAGTAACAAACGTGTATTTCAAGTTTAGTGACACGCTAATTCTTATTGTTACACTTTTTTTTTTTCCAAATTCCATTGTATGTTATACTCTTCTGACACTACCAGATGGCAGTATAAGTGTCCACATAAGCCGCAGTAAGACCAAAATTCAGTAGTGTACACAATTTTGGAAATAAGAGCGAAAAGGTGCTGTCCACACATGTGGCCACGAAGGCCTTAAGATGTTTTAATTAAGGAAAAGTGTAGGTTTTTTGTAAAGTTAACAATGTTGTGTGGAGATAAAGAAATGTAAACACAGTCTCTGCTACATTGTACTCAGTGGCAACCAATTCCGGTTTCCACTACATAAGCTATGGGTGATTTCTATGACGAGGTTATCTCTGCAACGATGAAAGTCCAAAGGCCGCTGATAAAGATTTTTTTTTCCAATGGTAAATGCACTTTTTTTTTAATTATGCAAGTTTGATTGTTAAAGCATCGAACATAAATGGCGATAAGATAACAGGACATGTAAGAGACAGTGTGTAGTAAAAAATTAATAAAAGCCTTAAACACACAACACACACCCTGGTAGTCAAATAAAGGAAGCATACACAGACTAAATTGTCTGAAAAGTATTTCAAATCAGATTAAGAACTGCTTCAAGTGATTTGAGGAAACGGATTGCACAGACCCTTTGTCGTTGCTCAGAATAATTGAAACATGGCAACGGACCACATCATGCAGGCTTACCTTGAAATAAACAGCACGGTTGGAAATAAACACTGTTTACTACCCAAGGTTTACTGCCTTTGGCAACATTTATATTCCGTTCCGTTCAGTTCAGTTTCAGATCAGTTTCTGTTTATTTGGAACATGCATACGATACAACAGTGTTTTTCAACCACTGTGTTGTGGCACACCAGTGTGCCGTGAGATACAGTCTGGTGTGCAGTGGGAAATGATCTAATTTCACCTATTTGGGTTAAAAAAATGTTTTGCAAACCAGTAATTATAGTCTGCAAATGTGTTGTTGGTGAGTGTCGGTGCTGTCTAGAGCTCGGCAGAGTAACTGTGTAATACTCTTCCATATCAGTAGGTGGCAGCCGGTAGCCAATTGCTTTGTAGATGTCGGAAACAGCAGGAGGCAGAGTGCAGGTAAAAAGGTGCCTAATGCTTAAACCAAAAATAATCAAAAAGTGAGTGCCCCTAAGAAAAGGCATTGAATCTTAGGGAAGGCTATGCAGAACAAAACTAAAACTGAACTGGCTGGAAAGTCAACGAAAACAGAATGCTGGACGACGGCAAAAACTTACTGTGGAGCAAAGACACCGTCCACAAAGTACATCCAAACATGACATGACCATCAACAATGTCCCCGCAAAGAAGGATAAAAACAACTGAATTATTCTTAGTTGGTAAAAAAAAAAAGTAGATGCGGGAAATATCGCTCAAAGGAAGACATGAAACTGCCACAGGAAAATACAAAAAAAAGAGAAAAGGCCACCAAAAAAGGAGCGCAAGACAAGAAGTAAAACACTACACACAGGAAAACAGCAAAAATGGTGTGTTGTGACAGTACACCTACTTTAAGACAAGAGCTGTAGTGATGCATGCTTGCTTATGCTTTAAAGTCATATCCAACAATTGGCACAACGACTTTTTACTGTCAACTGAGTTTCGTTTTTTTCAATGATTTCTGCTGCTGGTGTGCCTCCGCATTTTTTCAACGCAAAAAATGTGCCTCGGCTCAAAAAAGGTTGAAAAACACTGCGATACAACGTATAATGCATCACCTATTTCCAGTTGTTTCATTACATCACATCCGAAAAGGTGTAGGAAGAAGCTGAGCTTATTCAATCCTAACCCTTTTTATACCATAGCAATTTTATCCAATGTCCTTGTTCTCTATAACGGAACATCAAATAAATAAATAATATAACAAAGTAGGTAAACAAATATTAAATACATAAATAATCCTTACCTGATGCTTTATTCAATGACTAACATCTTCGCTTGACCTTTTTCTTTGATTATGTATTTCCTCCCAATCTTTTGTATTCCTTCTGCCCTGTGCTACGGACTGTTTAGTTCATTATGTCGTGTTTACACAGTTTTTGGGACTCACATCAATCAATTTGAGAGAGTGAGCAGGTACCAATAGTAGGTGGAAGCTTGTACCATTTTTGTATTTGACTTTATTTAATGTTTGGGTGGAATTTTTTTTTAACAAAACCAGTTTTCTTTGAAGTAATATACAATCTTATTAGAGATGTTTATCTATTTTGTGGATGAATGTAGTTCATCATAGAACTGGCACCCAATGCTATTAAAAAAGTTTTGATTTTGAATCAGGGCAGCAAGGTGGATCAGGGGTTTTAGCATGTGCCTCACATTATGAAGGTCCTGGGTTCGATCCTCGGGCTCGGGGTCTTTCTTTGTGGAGTTTGCATGTTCTCCCCATGACTACGTGGGTTCCCTCCAAGTACTCCGGCTTCCTCCCACCTCCAAAGACATGCACCTGGGGATAGGTTGAGTGGCAACACTAAATTGACCCTAGTGTGTGACTGTGAGTGTGAATGTTGTCTGTTGATCTGTGTTGGCCCTGTGATGAGGTGGCGACTTGTCCAGTGTGTACGCCGCCTTCCACCCGAATGCAGCTGGGATAGGCTCCAGCACCCCCGCTACCCTAAAAGGGACGAGCGGTAGAAAAATAGATGGATGGATGGATGATTTTGAATTGAGAATTGTTTTGAATCAAGAATTGGAGTGTTAAAGTGTTTGAAGGTGTGGGAAGGCGTGTGAAGGTGTGTTAAGGTGTTTGAAAGTGTGTGAAAGTGTGGAAATGCGTGCAAAGGAGTGTGAAGTTATTTGAAAGTTTATGAAAGCGTGTGAAGGTGTTTGAAGGCGTGTGAATGTGTGAAGGCGTGTGAAGGTGTGTGTGAAGATGTATGAAGGTGTGGGAAGGCGTGTTAAGGTGTGTGTGAAGGTGTTTGAAGTTGTGAGAAGGCATGTGCGGGTGTGTGAAGGTGTGGGAAGGCGTGTAAAGGTGTTGGATGGTGTGTAAAGGTGTTTGAAAGTGTATGAAGGTGTGTGAAGGTGTTTGAAAGTGTATGAAGGCGTATGAAAGTGTGTGAAGGTGTTTAAAAGCGTGTAAAGGTGTGAGAAGGCGTATGAATGTGTGTGTGAAGATGTATTAAGGTGTTTGAAGGTGTGTGTGAAAGTGTATGAAGGTGTTTGAAGGTGTTTAAAGGTGTGTGAAAGTGTGTATGAAGGTGTGTGAAGGTGTTTGAAGGTGTGTGGAGGTGTGGGAAGGTGTGTGAAGGTGTTGGAAGGTATGTGAAGGTGTGGGAAGGTGTGAAAGCGTGTTAAGGTGTGGGAAGGTGTGTGAAGGCTTGTGAAGGTGTTTGAAAATGTATGAAGGTGTTTGTAAGTGTATGAAGGCATATAAAGTTGTGTGAAGGTGTTTAAAAGCGTGTGAAGGTTTGAGAAAGCGTATGAAGGCGTGTGTAAAGATCTATGAAGGTGTTTGAAGGTGTGTGTGAAAGTGAATGAAGGTGTGTGATGGTGTTTAAAGGCGTGTGAAGGTGTGTGTGAAAGTGTATGAAGGTGTGTGAATGTGTAAGAAGGCGTGTGAGGGTGTGGGAAGGTGTGTGAAGGCTTGGGATGCCGTTTGAAGGTGTAGGAAGATGTGTGAAGGCGTTGGAAGGTGTGTGAAGGCGTGTTAAGGTGTTTGAAGGTGTGTGAAAGCGTGGGAAGGCGTGTGCAGGTGTTTCAAGGTGTGGGAAGGCGTGTGAAGGTGTTTCAAAGTGTGGGAAGGCGTTTTAAGGTGTGTGAAGGTGTTGGAAGGCGTGTGAAAGTGTGGAAATGCGTGTGAAGGAGTGTGAAGGTATTTGAAAGTGTATGAAGGCGTATGAAGGTGTGAGAAGGCGTGTGAAGATGTGTATGAAGATGTATAAAGGTGTGGGAAGGGGTGTTAAGGTATGTGTGAAAGTATATGAAGTGAAGTGAAGTGTGAAGTGAATTATATTTATATAGCGCTATTTCTCTAGTGACTCAAAGCGCTTTACATAGTGAAACCCAATATCTAAGTTACATTCAAACCAGTGTGGGTGGCACTGGGAGCAGGTGGGTAAAGTGTCTTGCCCAAGG